>NW_004443987.1:4253150-4284138 GCF_000243295.1 Trichechus manatus latirostris
ACCAACAAAGAGAACCATGAAGAGGAAATCACCAAATCGATACCATTTACAATAGCCCCCAAGAAGATAAAATACTTAGGAATAAATCTAACCAGAGACGTAAAAAACCTATACAATGAAAACTACAAGACACTACTGCAAGAAACCAAAAGAGACCTACATAAGTAGAAAAACATAACTTGCTCATAGATAGGAAGACTCAACATTGTGAAAATGTCAATTCTACCCAAAGCCATCTACAGATACAATGCAATCCCGATACAAATTGCAAAGACTTTTTTTAATGAGATGGAGAAACAAATCAACTTTATAAGGAAAGGGAAGAGACACTGAATATGTAAAGCATAACTCAAGAAGAAGAACAAAGTGGGAGGCTTCACACTACCTGATTTTAGAACGTATTATACTGCCACAGTAGTCAAAACAGCCTGGTACTGGTACAACAACAGATATATAGGCCAATGGAACAGAATTGAGATTCCTGACATAAATTTATCCTCCTATGAGCAGCTGATATTTGACAAAGGCCAAAAGTCCCTTACTTGGAGAAAAGATAGTCTCTTTAAGAAATGGTGCTGGCATAAGTGGATATCCATCTGCAAAAAACTGAAACAAGTCCTGTACCCTCACACCCTGCACAAAAACTAACTCAAAATGGATCAAAGACTTAAATATAAAATACAATAAAGATCATGGAAGAAAAAATAGGGACAATGCTAAGAACCTTAATATGTGGCGTAAACAGAATAGGAACCATAAGTAACAATGCACAAGCACCAGAATAGACTAGATAACTGGAAGCTCCTAAAAATCAAACACTTAAATGCTCATCAAACAACTTTACCAAAAGAGTCAAGAGGCAACTTACAGACTGGGAAAAAATTTTTGGCTACAACAAATCCAATCAGCATCTAATCTCTAAAATCTACAAGATACTGCAAAACCTCAACTACAAAAAGACAAATAACCCAATTAAAAAAATGGGCGAAGGATATGAACAGGCACTTCACCAAAGAAGACATTCAGGAGGCTAACAGATGCATGAAGAAATGGTCATGATCATTAGCCATTAGTGAAATGCAGATCGAAACCACAATAAGATATCATCTCACCACAACAAGGCTAGCATTAATCCAAAAAACACACAATAATAAATGCTAGAGAGGTTGTGGAGAGCCTGGAACACTTATACACTGTTGGTGGGAATGTAAAATGGTACAACCACATTGGAAATCCTTAAAAAGCTGGAAATAGAAGTACCATATGATCCAGCTATCCCACTCCTTGGAATATACCCTTGAGAAATAAGAGCCGTCACACAAACAGGTATATGCACACCCATGTTCATTGCAGCACAGTTCACGATAGCAAAAAATGGAAACAATCTAGGTGCCCATCAACGGACGAATGGTTAAACAATTTATGGTACATCCACACAATGGAATACTACCCAACGATAAAGAACAACGATGAAGCCATGAAACGTCTTATAACATGGAGGAATCTGGAGGTCTTTATGCTAAGTGAATTTGGTCAGTCACAGAAGGACAAATTGTATAAGACCACTATTTAAGAACTCAAGAAAAGGTTTAAGCACAGAAGAAAATATTCTTTGATGGTTACGGGGGTAGGGAGGGAGGATGAGTGTTATTTACTAATAGATAGTAGGTAAGAATTATCTTAGGTGAAGGGAAGGACAACGCACACTACAGGGGAAGTCAGCACAACTGGGCTAAACCAAAGCTAAGAAGTGTTCTGAATACAATCAAACACTTTAAGGGACAGAGTAGCAGGGGTAGGGGTCTGGGGAGCATACTTTCTTGGGACATCTAGGTCAATTGGCATAACAAAGCTTATTAAGAAAATGTTCTGCATCCTACTTTGGTGAGTGACATCTTGGGTCTTGAAAGCTTGTAAGCAGCCATTTAAGATGCATCAGTTGGTCCCAACCACCTGGAGTAAAGGAGAATGAAGAACACCAAAGACACAAAGAAAGTATTAGCCCAAGAGACAGAAAAGGACATGTAAACCAGAGAATTCATCAGCCTGAGACCAGAACTAGATGGTGCCTGGCTACCACCAATGACCACCCTGACAAGGAACACAACAGAGAGCCCCTTTTGGAGCAGGGAAAGGTGGGATGCAGAACTCAAATTCTAGTAAGAAGACCATACTTAATGTTCTGACTGAGACGGAGGATCTCCAGAAAGCATGGCCCCCGGATTCTCTATTAGCACAGAAGTAAAAATTTCTGAGGCCAACTCTTCAGACAGGGATTAGACTGGACTGTTGGAATAAGGTGATACTCAAAGAGTGTGCGTCTTAGCTCAAGTAGATATAAGAGACTAAACAGGCAGCTTCTGTCTGGAGGTGAGATGGGAAGGCAGAGAGGGTTTGGAGATGGTTGAATGGACATGGGGAATCAAGGGTGGAAAGTAGGAATGTGCTGTCACAGTATGGGGAGAGCAACTAGGGTCACATAATAATGTATGTATAACTTTTTATATGGGAGGCTAACTTGATATGTAAACTTCATTTAAACTACTAAAGAAACAAACAAAAAAAAGAATAAAACAAAACTAAAAGGCTTAAAACAAAGAAGTAGAGCTGTCAATCCTTGTCATGGATTGAATTATGTGCCCCCCAAAAAATGTGTATATCAATTTGGCTAGGCTATGATTCCCAATATTGTGTGGATGTCCTCCATTTTGTGATTGTAATTTTACGTTAAAGAGGATTAGGGTAGGATTGTAACATCATCCTTTCCCAGGTCCCATCCCTGATCAAATGCAAAGGGAGTTTCACTGGGGTGTGGCCTGCACCACCTTTTATCTCTCAAGAGACAAAAGGAAAGGGAAGCAAGCAGAGAGTTGGGGAGCTCTTACCATATAAAAAGCATTGCTGGGGGCAGAGCAAGTCCTTTGGACTGTGGATCCCTGCATGCAGAAGCTCCTTGAGCAGGCAAAGATTGATGACATGGACCTTCCTCCAGAGCCGACTGAGAAATTGTCCCCCTGGAGCTGACACACAGAATTTGGACTTGTAGTCTACTGGACTGTGAGAGAATAAACTTCTCTTTGTTAAAGCCATCCACTCGTGGTATGTGATGGTTAAGATTGTGTGTCAGCTTGGCTGGGCCATGATTCTCAGTGTTTTAATGTAATCACTCCCATGATTGAATATACTGTGAGTAGCCAATCAGATGAAAGGGAATCTCCTTGAGGGTGTGGCCTGCATCTGTATATAAGCAACTGTTCTGGCTTTTTGCTCTCTCTGGATCCTGCGGCTGCTTCCTGTCGTATCATCTCCCGTTCTTGGGACTTGAGCTGTCAGCTTATCTGCCGAACCTGGGATTCATCGATCTGCACAGCCTGTGAGCGGGAGCCCTGCTCTCCAACCTGCCGATCTTGGGCTTGCCAGTTTCTGCAGCTGTGTGACTTGGGAGAGGCCTCTACCTTGATCCACAGACTTGGGACGTTCTAGCCTCTCCAGTCACGTGAGCTTTTTCTTTGATATAATCTCTCTCTATATATATATTTATACACTTTACTGGTTTTGCTTCTCTAGAGAACCCAGCCTAAGACATGGTATTTCTGTTACAGCAGCACTAGATGACTAAGACAATCCATAAATGACAACAACGTCAGAAAAATATAAGGGGGAATACACGGTGTAGGTATAGAACTTTCAAATGGAGAGGAAGTTAAGGCAAGAGCAAGTAATAAAAGACTAGTTCCAACTTAGGATGATAAGGGAGGATTTCAAGGTGACCACAAAAAAGTTAACAAACCTACACATCAAAATAAAGAAGAAAAACAAAAAGTTTCAGTAAATGTAAAATCTACAAAAATGAAAGAAATGAAAAGAAATTCCACAAACAAAAGGAACTCAGCAAAGAAGAGTAATAGGAAAAAAGAAAACCTCAGCACCACAAAAAAGGACTAGAAAATGAGAGCAATAAACTCAAATCTATTGGTAATCACACTGAATATAAATGGCTTAAATGCCCCTATAAAGAGACAGAGAGTGACAGAAAGGATAAAAAAAAATGACCCATCAATATGCTGTCTACAAGAGACACACCTTAGACACAAAGATATAAATATATTAAAAATCAAAGGCTAGAAAAATATATTAAGCAAAGAGTAACCAACAAAGATCAGGAGTGGCAATACTAATCTCAGATAAAATAGACTTTAAGACAAAATCAGCCATAAAAGACAAGGAAAGACATTATATAATGATGAAAGGGGCAATCCACCATGAGGACACAGCCATAATAAATATCTATGTCCACAATGACAGGGCTCCAAAATACATAAAACAAATTCTAACAGTACTGAAATAAGAAATTGACAGCTCCACAATAATAGTAGGAGACTTCAACACACCATTCTCGGTAAAGGACAAGACATCTAGAAAGAAACTCAGCAAAGATACAGAAGATCTAAAGGCCACAATCAACAGTCTGGACCTCATAGACATATACTGAACACTCCACCAAACAACAGCAAAGTACACATTCTTTTCCAATGCACATGAAACATTCTCCAAAATAGACCAAATCTTAGGCCACAAAGCAACCCTCAACAAAATCCAGAACACTGAGATAATACAAAGCATCTTCTCTGATTACAGTGTCATAAAAGTAGAAATTAATAACAGGAAGAGCAAGGAAAAAAATAAAAAACATGGAAACTGAATAACACCTTGCTTAAAAACCACTGGATAATAGAAGAAATCAAAGATGGAATCAAAACATTTCTAGAATCAAATGAAGATGAAAACACATCATACCAAAATCTTTGGGACACAGCAAAGGCAGTGCTCAGAGGTCAATTTATAGCAGTAGACACACACATCAAAAAAAGATAAAAGGGACAAAATCAAAACATTAGTCATGCAACTCAAACAAATAGAAAGAGAACAACAAAAGAAGCCCACAGCCACCAGATGAAAGGAAATAATAAACATCAGAACAGAAATAAATAAACTAGAGAATAGACAAACAGTAAAAAGAATCAACAAAACCAAAAATTGGTTCTTTGAAAAGATCAACAAAATCTACCAAGTTTGGCCAAATTGATAAAAGAAAACGAGGAGAGGAAGAAAATAACCCAAATAAGAAATGAAATGGGGCACATTACAACAGACCCAACTGAAATAAAAGGATCATAACAGAATACTATGAAAAACTGTACTCCAACAAATTTGAAAACCTAGAGGAAATGGACAAATTTCTAGAAACATGCTACCAACCTAAACTAACACAAACAGAGGTAGAAATTCTGAACTGATCCATAAGAAGAAAAGAGATTGAAAAGGCAATAATAAAAAATAAAATAAAAAAATAAAATAAAAAAATTCCCAACAAAAAAAGTCCTGCCCCAGATGGCTTCACTGGAGAATTCTACCAAACATACAGAGAGGAGCTCACATCAGTAGTACTCAAATTATTCAGAACATAGAAAAGGAAAGGATACTTCCATATTCATTCTATGAAGCCAGCATAAACCTGATACCAAAACCAAGCAAAGACACTACAAAAAAGAAAAGTACTGACCAATATCTCTCATGAATATAGGTGAAAAAATTCTCAACAGAATTCTAGCCAGTAGAATTCTGCACCATATAAAAAATAATACACATGACCAATGGGATTCATACCAGGTATGCAAGGATGGTTCAACATTAGCAAATCAGTCAACATGATTAACCACATAAAGAGAACAAAAGAAAGGAAGCACATGTTCATCTCAATCGACACAGAAAAGGCATTTGATAAAGTCCAACATCCATTCCTGATAAAAACTCAATAAAATAGGAATAGAAGGGAAATTCCTCAACATAATAAAGGGCATCTATACAAAATCAACAGCCAATATCATTGTCAATGGAGAGAGGCTGAAAACATTCCTCCTGAGAATGGGAACAAGACAAGGATGCTGTTTATCACCACTCCAATTTAACATTTTCCTGGAAGTTCTACCTAGAGCAATAAGGAAAGAAAAAGAAATAAACAGCATCCAAGTTGGTAAGGAAGAAGTAAAACTATTCCTATTTGCAGATGATATGATACTATACATAGAGAACCCTAAAGACTCCACAAGAAAACTACTGTAACTAATAGAATGATTTAACAGAGTGGCAGGATACAAGAAAAAAAATACAAAAATCAGTTGGATTTCTATAAAACAATAAAAAGAACGATGAAAAGATAATCAGGAAAGTAATACCATTTGAATAGCCCCTAAAAAAAATAAAATACTTAGGAATAAATCTAACCAGAGATGTAAAAGACTTATACAAAGAAAACTACAAAACACTACTGCAAGAAACCAAGAGACCTGGATAAATTGAAAAAAATACCACACTCTTGGATAGGTAGACTAAACATTATGAAAATGCCAATTCTACCCAAAGCAATCTACAGATATTATGCAATCCTGATCCAAATACCAACAGCATTCTTTAACAAGATGGAAAAATAATCATTAACTTCATGTGGAAAGGAAAGAGGCCCCGAATGAGTAAAGCATTATGAAAAAAGAAGGACAAAGTAGGAGGCCTCGCACTACCTGACCTATGGTAGTCAAAACATCCTGGTACTGGTACAGTGACAGACACAATGACCAATGGAATAGAATCAAGAACCCAGGTGTAAATCCACCTACCTATGAGTGCATAATCTTTGTCGAAGGCCCAAAGTCCATTAAATGGAGAAGAGATCGTCTTTTTAACAAATGGTGCTGGCAAAGCTGAATGTCCATCTATAAAAAAAATGAAACAGGACCCATACTTCACACCACACACAAAAACTAATTCAAAATGGACAAAAGACCTAAATATAAAACCCAAAACTATAAAGATCATGGAAGAAAAAAATAGAGTCAACTCTAGGGGCCCTAATATATGGCATAAATAGGATACAAACCCTAACAATATACAGACACCAGAAGATAAGCTAGATAACTGGGATCTTCTAAAAATTAAGCACTTATGCTCATCAGAAGACTTCACCAAAAGAGTAAAAAGAGAACCTACAGACTGGGGAAAAAATTGGCTATGACATATCTGACAAAGTTCTAGTCTCTAAAATAAATAGGAAAATCCAACATCTCTACAACATAAAGACAAATAATCCAATCAAAAAAGGGGCAAAGGATATGAACAGACACTTCACCGAAGAAGACACTTAGATGGCTAACAAACACAGGAGGAAATGCTTATGATCACTAGTAATTAGAGAAATGTAAATCAAAACTACAATGAGATACCATCTTACCCTGACATTACTGGCACTAATTTAAAAAAAAAACAGAAAATAACAAATGTTGGAGAAGTTGCAGGGAGATTGGAACTCTTACGCACTTCTGGTGGGAATGCAAAATGCTACAACCATTTTGGAAAATGATATGGTGCCTCCTTAAAAAGTTAGAAATATAAATACCATACAATCCAGCAATCCCACTCCTAGGAATATATCCTAGAGAAATAAAAGCCATCACAAGAAGAGACATATGCACACCTATGTTCATTGCAGCATTGTTCACAATAGCAAAAAGATGGAAACAACCTAGATGCCCATCAATAGTTGAATGGATAAACAAACTATGGTACATACATACAATGGAATCCTATGCAAGGATAAAGAACAATGATGAATCTGTGAAACATCTCACAACATAGATGAATCTGGAGGGCATTGTGCTGAGTGAAATAAGTCAATCACAAAAGGACAAATACTGTATGAGACCACTTTTATAAAAACTCAGGAAAAAGTTCACACACGAAACAATCGTTGATGGTTAAGAAGGAGGGGAGGTGTGGGGAGGGAAAAAACACTAACTACATAGTAGAAAAGTGATAACTTTGGTGAAGGATAAGACAGTATACAATACTGGGGAAGTCAGCACATCTTGACCAAGGCAAAGTCATGGAAGCTTCACAGACACATCCAAACTCCCTGAGGGATTGAGTTACTGGGATGAGGGCTGGGGACCATGGTCTCAGGGGACATCTAGCTCAATTGGCATAACATAGTTTATGAAGAAAATGTTCTACATCCGACTGTGATGAGTAGCATCTGGGGTCTTAAAAGCTTGTGAGGAGCCATCTAAGATATAACTAGTCTCTACTTGTCTGGAGCAAAAGAGAATGAAGGAAATCAAAGGCTCAAAGAAGAAGCTAGTCCATGGGACTAACAGACCACATGAACCACCACCTCTTCTAACCTGAGACCAGAAGAGCTAGATGGTGCCCGGCTACCACCACCGAGTGCTCTGATAGGGATCACAATAGAGGGTCCCAGACAAAGCTGGAGAAAAATGTGGAATAAAATTCAAACTCACAAAAAAAGACCAGACTTGCTGGTCTGACAGGGACTGGAGTATGACCCCCGAACACCCTTTTAACCGAGCACTGAGGTTACTCCCTCCTGAGGTTCACCCTTCAGCCAAAGATTAGACAGGTCTGTAGGGCAAACAATAACATATGTGAGGAACTTGCTTCATAGTTCAATAATATATAAGAGACTAAATGGGCACACTAGCCCCAAAGCAAAGACGAGAAGGCAGGAATGGACAAGAAAACTGGATGAATGGAAACGGAAGCTGGGATGGAGAAGGGAACAGTGTTGACACACCCCGGGGTTGGCAACCAATGTCATAAAACAATTTGTGTATTAATTGTTTAATGAGAAACTAGTTTGCTCTGTAAACTTTCACATAAAATGCAATATATACATATATATTCTATTATTACTATCGTTGTTATTTCAGAGAATGCAAATATAACTTTTATATCCTGTCATCACAAAATATTTTTAGTATCTATATATGGATAAGCATCATTTAAAAATATAGCTTAGATATGAAACTTAGCTCCCTAAAGAGATATTGTTGTTGTTGTTAGGTGCCTCAAGTCAATTTTCAACTTATAGCGACCTTATGTGACAGAGTAGGACTGCCCCGTTGGGTTTTCTGGGCTGTAATCTTCAAGGGAGCAGATTGTCAGTTCTTTCTCCCATGGAACCCGTGAGTGTTTTCAAACCACCAGCCTTTCGGTTGGCAGCTGAGCACTTAACTGTCACGCCACCAGTGCTTAAACATGTATATATTCCCATCCAATATATAAACAGTAGTTATTACTTCTATACATATTTTAGCTAAAAGTGGGCCAAAATTTTTTGCAATAATTTGCATCCTCATAAAATATATCAGACTATGTGTCTCTTGGAATTGGATTTTCCTAAATAAGGACCCCTGGTGACAAAGTGGTTAAAGAGCAGGTCAGCTGCTAACTGAAAGGTCAGCAGTTCGAACCCACTGACCACTCTGTGGGAAGAAGATGTGGAAGTCTGCTCCCGTAAAGATTTACAGCCTGGGAAACCCTATGGAGCAGTTCTACTTTGTCCTATAGGGTTGTTGTGAGTTGGGATCCTACTGGGCAGCAGTGCGTTTCGTTTTGGGTTTTAGTCTTGGATACGTTTTTATCCTTTCCACAAATTTTCAAAGTTCTTCTACCAGATCATCATATTAAGGGCCTAGCACTCTGATGACCTATACCTTCACCTTTAGAGAAAAAGTTGTAATGTTGATTCTACTTGACCGTTTCACATATTTTACAGAACGTGACCAGCCCACCTCCAGCCTTGCTGAAGTTCTCTTCCAGTTACCATCCCCCACCAAAATTAAGCACTCTCTTGACTTCTAAGGCTATATAATAGCTTTGTTAAGCTATTTTTGAATTTTATAGAAATGCAGTCTCACAGTAATTAGTCCCTGTGTCTAGCACCTTTCACTAAATAGTGCTGCATGTAATAATGATTTAATTTTTATTGCTGTTTACTGATACATTATATGAACAATATTATTTAACCATTCTACTATTAATGGATATTTGGGTTTTTTTACATTCTTATGCATGTATTTTTGTGGAGGTATGCATTTATTTATATTGGATATATGCCTAGTAGTGGAATTGTTGAATTATATGATTGTCATGTGTACAGCTTTTAAAGATATTGAAAAGCATTTTTTTTCAAAGTTTTGTACCAGTTTACACTTCCACCAGCAGCACTGAAAGTTCTAATAGGCTCATATCCTTTTCAGCATGTGGTATTGTCAGTCTTTTCAAATTATTCATTCTGGTGAATGTGTAGTGGGTACCTCACTGTGATTTTAATTTGCATTGTCCTGATAATATTTTTATATGTGAATTGTCCTTTTGGACGTCTTTTTTTGTGAAGAGCTTATTTAAGTATTTTGCTCCTTTTTTTTTTCTTGAGTCTTAGATTATTGCTTTTCAGGAGTTATTTATATATTCTGGTTGCATACCCTTTGTTAAATATATAAATTTCAAATATATTTTCCACTCTATGGTTTGCCTTCTGATGAAAATATGATCTGGGTTTTAATGTAGTCCAATTTATTATTTATTTTCTTTATGAATATTGCTTCTTATATCCTGTTTAAGAGAGCTTTGTTTACTCAAAGATTTAAAAATTTTCTTCCTGTTTATATTTTACTTTATATTTAGGTCTACAATACATCTAAAAATGATTATATATATGTATATAGAGAGAGAGCTCTGGTGGTGTGCAGTGGTTAAGCATTTGACTGTTAACCAAAAGGTCGGCATTTCAAATCCACTAGCTGCTCTGTGGAAGAAAGATGTGACAGTCTGCTTTTGTAAAGATTACAGCCTTGGAAACCCTATGCGGGCAGTTCTACTCTGTCCTATAGGGTCACAATCAGTCAGAATCAACTCCATGGCAACAAGTTTTATGTATATTGTAAGGAGAGTTCAATATTTCATTTGGATGTCCAATTAATCCGGCACCATTTATTGAAAGGGCTATTCTTTCCCCCACTGAATTATAATGAAGACTTGATCATGTGACTATATTTCTGAATTGTCTGTCCTATTCCATTGGTCTCTTAGTCTCTCTTTGTACAATTACTAGTGTCTTAATTATTGTAGCTTTAAAATAAGTCTTGATATCTGGTGGTGTAAATCTCCCAGCTATGTTTTTATTGTTCAAGATTGTTTTGGTTATTCCAGGCCTTTACAGCTCCTTATAAATTTTAGAATGAACTATTCAAATTCTACAAAAAAAAAAAAAAAAACTGCTGATATTTTTATTAGGATTGCATTAAACTTACAGATAAATTTGGGGAGAATTGACGTATTTACATATTGAGTCTTTCAATTCATTGTTCTGGTTTATCCTTCTAATTATTTAGGTTTTCTTTAATTACTCAAAGCAGTGTTTTGCAGTTTTCTATTTAATTGCTTCTGTTTTGAAGGTGGCAAGTCTTTTTTTTTTTTAAAGATTTTCTCTTTGACGTTTTCAGCAGTTTCATTATAATGTGCCTAGGTGTGGCTTTTGTTTTACATCACTTTGTTTGGGATTCATCACAATCCTTGAATTGTGGTTTAATGTCTCTCATTAGTTTGGAAAAATTCAAAGCTACTCTCATGCCATCAATTTTCTTGATAATTTGATCACAATCATTTTAAAGTCAGTGCCTGATAACTGAATCCTGGATTCCCAGTGGGTCTTTTTCTATTGTTCATTTTCTTCTCTTGAAATTGTTTTTTGTTATGCCTGTTAATATTTTATTGAATGCCAGACACTGTCTATGAAAAATTATGGAAACCCAAGTTGTAGTTATTTTCCTCCAGAGAAGAGTCACTCAATCTCCTATTCAGGTTGCAGAGGGGCAAATTGCCTCAATCCAATCCTGTACTTAAGTGACTCAAGGCCAATTTGCAGCCTCTATAAATTCCTTCTCCTCTGTTTTGCCTCCATTCCTAGAGTTTAATCCTTTATGGGTTCCAACTGAGAACTTGTAATATCACTTAGTGATTCTCTTACATGAGAAATCCTGAACTCCATTTTTTTTGCTCCCAGCACATGAAACTTGGAAAACTCCACTTTGCTTTTCAGCTCCTTTCTGTTTTGTTTCTTATCTTCTTACCTGGTGAAATTAAGTGAGAAAAGACCTTGAGAAGAGAATTGATGGCAAGTGCCTAGCTCATGTATCTGTGCCTTCTTACTCTCTGGGATTTTAACCACTCATGTTGTAGCTCCCTTGATTACATGAAATCCAAGATTTGCCCCCCATTCTGTGAGACTAACTAAAGCTAGCCTGGCTTCTTTGCTTGTTTCTTGGCACCAAGAATTGGTAAATGGACCAAGAAGAAAAGCAGCAGACAAAAAGTTAGGCTTACCTCAATGACCGTCCCAACAACTGGATCTTCAAATCCTGGCTGTCTTTGAAATTCTCCTAAAACCTTCAAAATCTTGAAGTTTATCCAGGTTTTCTGTTTGTTCTGAGCAGGATCATTAGTCTTTTGCAAGCTTCTCTATCACAGCTCAGAACATATGTTTCTTTCCGAATTAATTCCATTATGTGAGTCTAACATAGCTTGAAATGTCAAACAAAATGCTCATAGAATACTTACAAAATTTATTATGTACTAAGTTACAAAGAAAAACTTAATAAAATCCAAAAGCAGAAAATATAGAGGTCATTTTCTTCAACATCAGTGCCATCAATTAGAAATGAACAGAAAAGCTAGTACAAAACCCAAAAGATGACTTAAAAATTTAAAAACATTCTTATACTCAACTTGCTTTAAGAAAAAATCAAAACTGAAATACAGAAAATTTATATATAAGAAACCATGAAATCATGGTAGCTCAAAGTCTTAAGTCTTGAAACAAAGCAGTTTCCAGAGGTGTATATATAGCCTTAATTTCATTAATTGAAAACATGCAAAATAGAAAATATATTAATCAGAAATTTATTTTGGGAGACAGGAAAACAACAAAATAGTCTGAAATAAATCAATATAAAAGTACAACAGTTATACAAGTTGGGAAAATCAGAATACTTGATAAATACATGAGCCAATTCTTTAGAAATAACAATAAAATTGACAAATATTTGACATTCTCACCAAGAAACAAACACAAAACATTAAGAATTTAAAATGTTATAACTACAAATATAAAAAAGAGATGTTTTCATGATACACAAAAAAATAGTTTTACTAATAAATTTTTAATTTTGAAAAAATAGGTCATTTTCTAGAAAATTATAAATGAACAAAATTCACTCATATAGAGGAGAGGACATTAATAGACCAATAACCATAGCAAATGCTTAAAAGTTAGTCAAATCTATACTTTCCAAAAGACCCCAGATAAAGTTTTAAAATTGAAGTTTACTAAACTTCAAGAAAAAATATAAATCCTACTAGCATGGCTAAGATTAAAAAAAAACAGAAAATAACAAATGATTGGGAGACTGTGGGGAACTTGGAACCCTTATCCATTGCTGGTGGGAATGAAAATGGTACAGCCTTGTGGAAAACAGTGTGACAGTTCCTCCAAAAACTAAAAATAGAACTACCATATGAGCCAGAAATTCCACTCCTAGGTATATACCCCAAAGACTTGAAAGCAGAGACTCAAATAACACTATTCATGATAGCCAAAAGGTGGAAACAACTTAAATGTCCACCAACAGATGAACGGATAAACAAAATGTGGTACTTATATACAATGGAATAGTATTCTGCCAGTAGGAGAAATGAAGTCTTGCTACATGCTACAGTATGGATGGAGCTTGAAGACATTATGTTGGGTGAAATAAGTCAAGCACAAATGAACAAATATTGTATGACCTCACTTATATTAAGAGACAAGAAAAGGCAAACGTATAGAGACCAAAGTTTATTAGTGGTTACTAGGGGTCATAGGGAGAGGGAAAGTGGGTGGAGGAGTTAACAGTGATGGAAAACTCACATTGATTAAAGGTAAGGTTGCCCAGACAATTATTGTAAGAGCTGTCAATAAGTTGTACACCTGTAAAACGTTAATTGACAAAAGTGGTGTGATATATTTACAACAACAAAACGGTAGCTGCTGGTTTATGTATAACCATAAATCTCATGGGATTTGGTTACCTGGGGAGGTTTAGTGTCATGATTTCATGAGACATCCCAGTTAATGGGCCTAATAACTTGTTTAGTGCTTCTGTTCTACCTTCTAATTTCTTGCATAGTTCGTCGGATCTTACTTAAAAGCTTGCAAGCAGCCATCCAAGGCACAATAATCGGTCTCTACTTGCCTGGAGCAACAGAGGAAGCAGAGTCAGGAACAGGAGGAGGAAATGGAATCTGTGGCTAATTGCCTCCATGACCTGCTTCCTTTGCCATGAGACCAGAAGAACTGAATGGTGCCCAGTTACCATTACTGAACATTTTGATCAAAGATTATATAGAAGAATCCTGATCAAAAGGGAGAAAATACAGAATGAATTTCAAATTATCATGGAATCCAGATTTTTTGGAACCATGGAAGCTGGATGAACCTCCAAAACTCTTGTCTTCAGATAATCTTTAAACCTTAAACCAAAAATATCCCCTGAAATCTTCTTAAAACCAAACAATAGTTTAGCTTAACTAGCAAAGAATGTCTGCCTTGAGCATTATGTTCTTTTAAGCACTATCTATATGGGATCAAATTGACAACAGCAACTCAAAAAATTAGGTAGGTATCTAGGACAATGAGTTTATGTTAATGGGGGAGAAATAACTCAGAAAAGGAAGGTGAGAATGGTGGCACAACTCAAAGAATATAATCATCGTCACAGAATTGTCTACATGTAGAAACTGATGAATTGGTGAATGTTTTGCTGTGTATATTCTCATCAACAACAAAGAAAAAATGCAATAAATCATAAAATAGAAAAAAAAATAAAGATATAAGAAAGAGGAGGAGGGATCAGTCCCTGGAGAAGGACATCATGCTTTATAAAGTAGGGGGTCAGTGAAAAAGAGGAAGATCCTCAGGGAGATGGATTGACACAGTGGCTGCAACAATGGGCTCAAGCATAACAAGGATTGTGAGCATGGCACAGGACAGGGCAGTGTTTCCTTCTGTTGTACAT
Organism: Trichechus manatus latirostris; assembly: GCF_000243295.1. Classification (NCBI taxonomy): domain Eukaryota; kingdom Metazoa; phylum Chordata; class Mammalia; order Sirenia; family Trichechidae; genus Trichechus; species Trichechus manatus. Next base: position 4,268,117 of record NW_004443987.1, read on the forward strand.
AGGGCCACTATGAGTCAGAATCCACTCGATGGCACTGAACAACAACATAGAAACCGGGAGCTCTAGAGGTTAAGCAACTTGCCCAATGCTACGGTGCTAAGAGTGAATGGAGCCTGTTTTTTTTTTTTTTAACTTTTCCAGTGTATAGAAGTGAGAATAACACATACCAAAATGACAATAAAAAAAATCACAAATAAAAAATATATATACAGATTAACCATGCACATGAGCATGGATGCCAAAATCCTAAGTAAAATATTAGCAAAACAAGTTCATCAAAGTTTTAAAGAGTACATTATGACCAGTAGGGAGAATTCTAATCTTGTACAGATGGTTTAATTATAATGAAAAATAAAATTGATAGGTTAATGAAAATGAATCATATGGTCATCTTAAATGGCAGGTTTAAAAAAAAAAGAAAGAAAATAGTGAAATTACAAACAAACTCAAACCTAACAGAAAAAATAAAAACAATTAATGACTGAAAAATAGAAGGACATGTTTCCAATTCAATAAAAGGTAACTATCGAAAATAAAGAGAGAATGTCACCCCTCATAGTGAAAAACTGGAGACAATCCAAATAAAGTTAGGAACAACAGAAGGATGATTACTTTCACAGCTATTCAACATTTATCTAGAATTCCTAGCAAATATAATTATACAAAACAAATAAGTAAAAGTTATAAGTATTGGAAAGAAAAAAAAATATTATAATTTGTGGGTAGTATTATTGTCTACCTAGAATATCAAATTGAGAAAAATTAAAATCATTAGAACTAATAAGAGAGTTTAATAAAGTGTCCAGATTAAAAAAAATCAACATAAAAAAATCATTGTAGTCGTTGTTAGGTGCCGTTGAGTTGGTTCTGACTCATAGCAACCCTATGTACAACAGAACGAAACACTGCCTGGTCCCACTCCATCTTCATAATTGTTGCTATGCTTGAGCCCATTGTTGCAACCACTGTTAATCCGTCTCTTTGAGGGTCTTCCTCTTTTTGGGTGACTCTCTACTTTACCAAGCATGACGTCCTTCTCCAGGGACTGGTCCCTCCTGATGACATGTACAATCACCATAACAAAAATCATTAATAGTCTTATATAACAACTATAGCCAATTAAGAAAGAAATTACAAAGAAAGATTCCAACCCCAATAGGAATTACAAAAATACGTACGAAAAAACTTAACAGGAAGATACAAGACCTGCAAGAAGATAATAAAACTTTACTGACAGGCATAAAGAATGCCTGAATAAATGGATAGAAATACCACCTTCTAGGAAGGTAAGAATCAATAATTTAAGGATCTCAGTTTTCCCCCAAATTACTCTATGGATTTAATCCCAAAATTCAATCAATAGCTTAATGGGATCTGAGTGATTCTAAAGTTCATCTGTATGATCAAATGCTCCAGACTAGGCATGAAATTTGTGAAAAGGAAAATTATGACAGATGCACATTTCTGCCACTTTTCAAATTTACTCTAAAACATCAGTGATTAAAATAATGTAATATACATTCACATACAGGCGTATGGTTGCATAGAAAAAATAGAGTCCAGACAGACCTGTGTATATATGTATGCATCTGTGCATGTGTCTCTGTGTTTGTATTTATATATGAAATAAGGCAACATCTCAAATCACTGGTGAAAAGATAATTCAATAAATTATGTTGATAAAATTGGACATTCATTTGTAAACCAATAAATTTGCATCCCTACCTTATGCTAATTACAAAAGTAAATTCCACATGAATTGGTGAACTAAACGTTAAAAAAAACTCTATTAGAAGAAAATATAGAAGAATAACTTGGGGGTTATAATTTTGGAGTGTGAAGGACCTTAATAATGAAGAAATAAAACACAGAAGCCATATAGGAAAAGATTAACAGGTAATATTTTATAGAAAGATACAGCATCTGTATTAGAAATGACATCATAAACAAAGCACACACAAAGCAGCAGTCTGGAAGATATCATTTATAACATTTCCAGAAGTAAAGTTTGTATTCCAAATATATAAAGAAATCCACATGGATATTAAAAAATCAAACAACGAATTAGAAATGTGCCTAAGTATGTTGTTGTTGGAAGGTGCCGTTAAGTTGGGTCCAACTTGTAGTGACCCTGTGTACAACAGAATGAAACTCTACTCTTTCCCATACCATCCTTACAACCCTTGCTATGTTTGAGCCTATTGTTGAAGCCACTGTGCCAGTCCATCCCATTGAGAGCCTTCTTCTCTTTTGCTGACCCTCTACTTTACCAACCATGATGTCCTTCTCCAGGGACTAGTCCCTCCTGGTTAACTGCCCAAAGTATGTGAGACAAAGTCTCGCCATCCTCCCTTCTAAGGTGTATTCTGGCTGTACTTCTTCCAACAGGTTTTTTCATTCTTCTGGCAGTCCATATTCAATATTCTTTGCCAACACCATAATTCAAAGGCATCAATTCTTCTTCGGTCTTCCTTATTCATTATCCATCTTTTGCTTGCATTTAAGGTGACTGAAATTACCAGGGATTGAGTCAGGCACACCTTACTCCTCCAAGTGACATCTTTGTTTTTTGATACCTTAAAGAGGTCTTTTGCAGCAGATTTTCCAATGTATATTTGTGCCCATTCCAAAGGAAGGTGATCCAACAGAATGTGGAAGTTATGCTACAATATCATTAATATCACAGAATGAAGCCTAAGTATATATACTGACAATTCACAGAGTAGGAATGAAAAAAGCCAATAAATATTTTTAAATTTATTAAACTTCATTAACTGCCCAAATTAAGAAAACAACAAAACATCATTTCCCCTCCAATATATTTGTCAAAAAATAAAAATAAGATTGATGATATCCAGTTGGTAAGGATTTTGAGAATAAATATTCTCATATATCTTGGTGGTAGTGCAAAATAGTACTGCCCATCAATTACAGGACAATTTGTCAGTGTCTATCAAAATTGTATTGAAGGAAGAAGTCCAAGCTGCACCGAAGATTTTGGTGAAAAACAAAACTCCAGGAATTGACGGAATACCAATTGAGATGTTTCAACAAACGGATGCAGCGTTGAAAGTGCTCACTCATCTATGCCAAGAAATTTGGAAGACAGCTACCTGGCCAACGAACTGGAAGAGATCCATATTTGCGCCCATTCCAAAGAAAGGTGATCCTACAGAATGTGGAAATTATCAAACAATATAATTAATATCACACAGAAGTAAAATTTTGCTGAAGATCATTTAAAAGCCATGACAGCAGTACATGGACAAGGAACTGCCAGAAAATAAAGCCGAATTCAGAAGAGGACATGGAAGGAAGGATATCATTGATGATGTCAGATGGATCTTGGCTGAAAGCAGAGAACACCAGAAAGATGTTTACCTGTGTTTTATTGGCTATGCAAAGGCATTCGAGTGTGTGGATCATAACAAATTATGGATAAATTGCAAAGAATGAGAATTCCAGAACACTTAATTGTGCTCATGCAGAACCTGTACATAGACCAAGAGGCAGTTGTTTGAAAAGAAAAAGGGGATACTGCATGGTTTAAAATGAGGAAGGGTGTGCCTTAGGGTTGTATCCTTTCACCATTTTATTCAATCTGTATGCTGAGAAAATGATCAAAAAACTGGACTATATGAAGAACACTGCATCAGGATTGAAGGAAGACTCATTAACAACCTGTGATATGCAGATAACACAACCTTGCTTGCTGAAAGCCAAGAGGGCTTGAAGAACTTACTGATGAAGATCAAAGACTACAGCCTTGTGTATGAATTGCATCTCAACATAAAGAAAACAAAAATCCTCACAACTGAACTATAAGCAACATCATGATAAATGGAGAAAAGATTGAAGTTGTCAAGGGTTTCATTTTACTTGGATACACAATCAACGCTCATGGAAGCAGCAGTCAAAAAATCAAAGGATGCATTGCATTGGGAAATCTGCTGCAAAAGACCCCTTTAAAGTGTTAGAAAGCAAAGATGTCACTTGGAGGACTAAGGTGCTCCTGACCCAAGCCATGATATTGTCAATCACCTCACATGCATGCAAAAACTGGACATTGAATAAGGAAGACAGACAAACTGATGTCTTTGTACTATGGTATTAGTGAAACATACTGAATATAGCATGGACTGTTAGATGAACAAGTCTGTCGTGGAAGAAGCACAGCCAGAATGCTCTTTAGAAGCGAGGATGGCGAGACTTCGTCTCATGTTCTTTGGACAAGTTATCACGAGGGACCAGTCCCTGGAGAAGGACATCATGCTTGGTAAAATAGATGGTCAGTGGAAAGAGGAAAATTCTCAACATGATGGATTTACACAGTGGCAGCAACGATGGGCTCAAGCATGGCAAGTTTTGTGAGAATGACGTGGGACCAGGAAGTGTTTTGTTCTATTGTACGTAGGGTTGCTGTGAGTCAGAACTGACTGATGGCACCTAACGACAATGTCAAAATTGTAAATATGTGTATCTAGAAGAATATACCCAACCTCTTTCCTCTCCCTAGGCAAAGATTACAAATGACTGTTAACTTAAACCAATGGGATTTTATAACTTTACTTTTAAAGTTATGGCTAAGAACTTTGAAAATTTGGAAAGGAAAGGAAAAGAAAAAGAGAGTGAGAAACAGAAGTTTGGAAGGTAAGGCTAAAGAAATGAGATTTTCTCTGCACAAGAAAATAGGAATTAGGTTTTCCTTGCTTCTGAAAAAGAGTGAGGAAGGAAGAGAAATAAGGTTGCAAGTAGAGGAGGAAAGATCCTAGCATCATGGTAGAGTGACCAAAGGAATTTTAAGAACGGGAACTATCATAGTCAATTTTGGATGACTTGTGTTTCTGAAAGGTAAAACCCCTTTCACCTCCTCAAATTTGAGTTGTTAGCTCACCCACAAAATAAAAAAGAAGGAAAAAACCTTTCTGAAAGAACAAGCTTATCTTGTTTGTTAATGATATATGTCATAGCTGAAGAGCAAACATTAGCTAGAGCTATAGCTAACATTAACCAGAACTGTCTGGTAAACCTCAACAGCTGTAAAAATAACAAAAGAAATAAAATAAAAACCAATAAATCAAATGTAAAGGAAAAGAGTGCCTTGTTTGAATGTTAATCCTGTAAAAATGATGGAGAGAGAGGGAATTCCACATTTGGCACAATGTGGTACAGAATAGGGGTAACATACGTTGGATGATAAGATTATCTATAATTCACAGAGAACATCAGCTAAGAATCAGAGAAGTCCATGATAATGCCAGGTTCCTATCAATTTCCAATGAATTCCAGCTAGAATTAATCTTATCTAGTTATCCAGATATAAAAAGGCAGGATGAACCCAATTTTACTTATGCATACTCTTCAAAAACTCTGCTCCTATCCTTGGATCTATTCTAAGGAAATACTAACATAAATCTCCAAAGATTCAAGTACAAAAATGTTCACTGCTGCAGTATTTGTGATCAAAAAACTGGAACTAACCTAAATGCCCATCAGTATTAGAATGGCTAAAGGTTAAGGACAAATAAGCACCAAGTATATGAAAGATAGTAATGATGCATTATGGGGTCACCATGAGTCAAAATCAACATGATGACAACTTTTTTGCTGTTGTTATTAAATGAATTAAGCTTATTGTAGAAAAATGTGTTGTATGACTAAATTTTCATAAAAACTAGTTTAAACTTATTTCTGTGTATGTGTAGAGATATATTAAGTATACATTAGTGAATACGTGTCATGTATATATATGTATAAAATTCAAACCAAACCTTTTGCTGTCCTGTTGATTCTGACTCATAGCGACCCTATAGGACAGAGTAGAATTGCCCCATAGGGTTTCCAAAGAGCAGCTGGTGGATTCAAACTGCCAACCTTTTGGTTAGCAGCCATCTCACTTAACCACTGCACCACCAGGAATCCATATATATGTGTGTGTGTGTGTATATATAAGATATATATATATATATACACACGCATATATATATGTATACACCCACTCCTCACAGATCAACATGGTTAGATTCCAAAGACCAGGTCTTTATGTGAAAATAGGCTTTATGCAGAAATGGAGGATGCCCACATCAGATCACAAAATGGAGGATGACTACTGTTATAGATTGAATTGTGTCTCCCCAAAATGTGTGTCAACTGGGCTAGTCCATGATTCCTGGTGTTATGTGATTATCCACCATTTTGTCATCTGATATGATTTTCCTATGTGTTGTAAAACCTACCTCTATGATGTTAATGAGGTAGGATTAGCAGCAGTTATGTTAATGAAGCACGACTCAATTTACAAGATTAGGTTGTATCTTGAGTCAGTCTCTTCTCAGATATAAAAGAGAGAAGCTAGCAGAGAGACAGGGGGACCTCATGCAAAGAAGAAGGCATGCCGGGAGCAGAACATGTCCTTTGGACCCAGGGTTCCTGTGCTGAGAAGCTCCTAGATCAGGGGAAGATTGATGAGAAGGACCTTTCCCCAGAGCCGACAGAGAGAGAGAGCCTTCCCCTGGAGCTAGCACCCTGAATTAGGACTTCTAGCCTCCTAGACTGTGAGAGAATAAATTTCTTCTTGTTAAAGCCATCCACTTGTGGTATTTCTGTTTTAGCAGAACTAGATAACTGAGACAACTACATCATTACATAACTGCCAAATTACATTGTAATGTAACTGCCAAGCCACTGAGGATCATGGCTCAGCAAAGTTGACACATAACCTTAACCATCACAGCCAGTGTTACTCTCAGTGTTCATTACTGCCAGATGTAAAGCATTACTGCACAAAATATTTGAATAGTAGATTTTTTACTATTGTCATAAATAGGAAATTTTGGAAAACAAGATAATCAATAAATGAAGAATTGTTGTTATATGTTGTCATGTGTTGGTTCTGATTCATAGCCACCCTATGTAAAACAGACTGAAACACTACCCAGTCCTGCACTATCCTCACAATTGTTGCTATGTTTGAGCCCATTGTTGCAGCCACTGTGTTAATCCATCCCATCGAGAGTCTTCCTCTTTTTGGGTGACCCTCTACCTTACCAAGCATGATGTCCTTCTCCCGGGATTGGTCCCTCCTGATAACATGTCCAAAGTTTGTGAGATGAAGTCTCCCCATCCTCAGTTTCAAGGACCACTTTGATTGTACTTCTTCTAAGACAGACTTGTTCATTCTTCTGGCAGTCAATGGTATATTCAACATTCTTTGCCCACACCATAATTCAAAGGCATCAATTCTTCTTCCGTGTTCCTTATTTATTGTCCAGCTTTCGCATGCATATGAAGCCATTGAAAATATCATGGCTTGGGTCATGCACACCTTAGTCCTCAAAGTGACATCTTTGCTTTTCAACACTCTAAAGAGGGCTTCTCCAGCAGCTTTGGCCAATGCAGTAAGTGCTTTGACTTCTTGACTGTTGCTTCCATGGGCATTGACTGTGGATCCAAGTGAAACGAAATCTTTGACAACCTCAATTTTTTCTCTGTTTATCATGATATTGCTTATCAGTTGAGTTATGAGGATTTTTGTTTTCTGTATGTTGAGGTGTAATCCATACTGAAGGCTGTAGTCTTTGATCTTCATCAGTAAGTGCTTCAAGATCTCTTGGCTTTCAGCAAGCATTGTTGTGTCATCTGCCAATCACAAGTTGTTAAATGAGTCTTCCTCCAATCCTGATGCCCCAATCTCCTTCACATAGTCCAATTCTTTGATTATTTACTCAGCATACAGATTGAATAAGTATGGTGAAAGGATATAACCCTGACACACACCTTTGCTGATTTTAAACTGGGCAGTACTTATTCCTTTCTTCTGTTCGAATGACTGCTTCTTGCTCTATGTACAGGTTCCTCTGAGCACAATTAAGTGTTGTGGAATTATCATTCTTTGTAATGGTATCCATAATTTGTTATGATCCACACAGTCAAATGTCTTTGCATAATCAATAAAACACAGGTAAACATCCTTGTGGTATTCCCTGCTTTCAGCCAAGATTCATTTGACATCAGCAATGATATCCCTCGTTCCACTTCTTCTTCTGAATCTGCTTTGAATTTCTGGCAGTTCCTGGTTGATGTACTGCTGCAATCGCTTTTGAATTATCTTCAGCAAAATTTTAATTGTGTGAGATATTAATGATGTTGTTTGATAATTTCTGCATTTTGTTGGATTATCTTTCTTTGTAATGAGTACAAATATGAATCTCCTCTAGCTGGTTGGCCAGGTAGCAGTCTTCCAAATTTCTTGGCATAGATGAACAAGCATGTCCAGCACTGCATCTGTTTTCTGAAACATCTCAATTAATATTCTGTCAATTCCTGAAGCCTTTTTTTTTGACAATGCCTTCCATGCAGCTTGTACTTCTTCCTTCAATACTGTTGGTTCTTGATCATATGCTACCTCCTGAAATGGTTGAATGTTGATGAATTCTTTTTGATACACTGACTGTATTCCTTCCATTTTCTTTTGATGCTTCCTGTGTCATTTCAATATTTTTCCCATAGAATCCTTCAAAATCGCAACTCAAGGCTTGAAATTTTTCTTCGGTTCTTTCAACTTGAGAAATGCTGAGCTTGTTCTTCCCTTTTGGTTTTTCTAACTCCAGGTCTTTGCACATTTCATTACAACAATTTACTTTGTCTTCTGGAGCTGCCCTTTGAAATATTTTGTTCAGCTCATTTACTTAATAATTTCCTCCATTTGCTTCAGCTACTGTACGTTCAAGAGCAAGTTTCACAGTCTTTTCTGACATACATTTTGGTCTTTTCTTTCTTTTCTGTCTTTTAAATTACCTTTTGCTTTCTTCATGTATGATCTCCTTGATGTCATCCCACAACTCCTATGGTCTTTGGTCATTAGTGATCAATGTCTCAAATTTGTTCTTGAAATGGTCTCCAAATTCAGGTGGGTATACTCAAGGTCATATTTTGGCACTTGTGGACTTTTTAAAAATTTTCTTCAGCTTCAACTTGAATTTGCATATGAGCAATTGACGGTTTGTTCTGCAGTCCACACTGTCCTTGTTCTGACTGATGATATTGAGGTTTTCCATCATCTCTTTCAAAACAGATGTAGTTGATTTGATTTCTATGTTTTCCATCCTGTGTATACTTGCTGTTTATGTTCTTGAAAAAAGGTATTTGCAATGAATACTTGTTGGCTTTGCAAAATTTTATCATGTGAACGCATGTCATTTTCATCACCAAGGCAATAATTTCCAACCATTGATCCTTATTCTTTGTTTCCAACTTTTGCATTCCAATCACCAGTAATTTTCAATGCATTGGAATTGCATGTTTGATCAATTTCAGACTGCAGAAGTAGGTAAAAATCTTCAATTTTCCTCATCTTTAGTATTAGAAGTTGGTGTGTAAATTTGAATAATAGTCATATTAACTGGTCTTCCTTGTAGGTGTGTAGATTTTTTTTATTACCGACTGCGTTCTACTTCAAGATAGGTCTTGAAATGTTCTTTTTGTCAATGAATGTGACACCGTTCCTCTTCATTCTGTCATTCCCAGCATAGTAGACCATGTGATTGTCCGATTCAAAATGTCCAATACCAGCCCATTTCAGTAAACTAAGCCTAGGATATAGATCTTTATATGTTCCATTTCTTTTTTGATGACTTCCAATTTTCCTAGATTTTTACTTCGTACATTCCATGTTGCAATTATTAATGGATGTTTGCAGGTGTTTCTTCTCATTTTGAGTCATGCCACATCAGCAAATGCAGGTCCCGAAAGCTTGACTCCATCCAAGTCATTAAGGTCGACTCTACTTTGGGGAGGCAGCACTTCCCCAGTCGTATTTTGAATGCCTTGCAACCTGAGGGGTTCATCTTCTGGCACTATATGAGACATTGTTCCACTGCTATTCATAAGGTTTTCACTGGCCAATTTTTTCAGATGTAGACAGCCAGTTTCTTCTTCCTAGTCTGTCTTAGTCTGGAAGCTTAGCTGAAATCTGCAACCATGGGTGACCCTGCTGGTATTTGAAATACTGGTGGCAGCTTCCAGCATCACAGCAACACACCATCCACCACAGTATGACAAACTGACAGACACTGGTGAGGAATCTGTGTGTGTTTATGTCTGTGTATATATATATGTATATGTAATGTATATATATATATATATATATATATATATATATATATATATACACACATATACATTGTAGGGTTGTGTGTGTACGTATTTACATACAGATCTGAAAGAAAGCATACCAAATCATTAACATGGATACCTCTAGGAAGTAGAATTAGGCTGTGGAAAAGTGGTATTTTTGGTTATCCTCTATCTTTCTACACTGTTTGAAGTTTTACAATTATGTGTTACTTTTTTGTTTTCTTTTCCCCCACGCTAGAAGATGACCTTCTTAGGAAATGGACTTTATATCTCCTAGGTACCTAGAGGAGCCCTGGTGACCAAGTCTTGAAAAGCTTGGCTGCTATCCAAAGGGTCAGCAGTTCAAATCCACCAGCTTCTCCTTGGTAGAAGAATGGCATAAATTTATGGTTCAGTAAATATTTACTTAGTGCATGAATAGCCAGAGATGAGAGAATAGGACTACTTTCTAAGATATCAATGGAAAGTGAAGTGGTTCAAAGAGGAGGAGGTTGTGAAATGCTACTGAGAATGTAAGAAAAATAAATGTTGCATGTACTCATTAAATGAAAATTTGAAAGCATCATTAGAAATAGTCTATGGAGGTGGGGCCAAGATAGCAGAGTAGTCAGACACTTACGGTGGACCCTCTTGCAACAAAGAACCAAAAAAAACAAGTGAATCGATTATATATGACAATCTAGGAGCCCTGAATATCAAAGACAAAGTTGAAGAATCGGAATAAGTGGCAGGGGGAGGGAGAGATGGTTCAGAAGCAGCGAGGAGTTGACAGACCTGACCAAGCTGGAGCCAGAGTCCTTCAGCCCAGGTTAGCTCGGGGGTGAGCAGTGAGGCAGGCAAGCAGCAGTGCTCAGGAGGCGTTTCCAACACCAGAACAGACCCAGCGCCAGAGAGTCAACTCAGCCATCCAGAACCAGTAAGAAGCAGCCCTCGATCGGCGAAAGATAAGTACTTGCATCTAGCCTACCATGTGGATCAAAAACACCCCCCTTAGGGAAAAACTTCTCTCCCATTTACCTCCCTGCTCCCTGCTCTGCACTGGGTCCAGGACCAGCTTCAGCAATTGCCAAGTCCCCTGGGTCAGAAGTAGGACCCATTACACACCCTGAGCCATTCTCCCAGAGTTGGAAAGTGAACAAATTAACAAACAGGGGAAAAAATAATCTGCCACCTCCCCTAAACCAGGAATTCAGGGTAGGCACCATTCCTTTGCCTAGGCACAGGCATAAGAGACCCACGGATGTGAGTGCCTTTCCCACTACATAGACTTGTGTGGGCCCATTTCAACAGCATAGGCCCTCATTACCACAGTACAACAGGATATAATCCTGAAGTCAAACTTCAACTGTTTCAGCTGTGAAGTGGCAGGTTCGTGACATTTGACACCACTCTGCCCATTAAGCAGGGTCTTCACCTACCCATATAAGGGGACTGAAGACTGGTGGCTCCACCTACACCACCTAGTGACCTGCGATAGGGGTCCAAGATTAAGAGGTGTCCCGCAGTCCTAACAGCCAACAGAATTGGGTGCTCATAGTCGGGTTGCAAAACCCACCCATCTACATGCTCTAGGGAACAGGGACATGCTTTCCCTGGACACTAGGGGGTGGCTGTCACCTCCCTGTCTCGCCCAGCCTGTGTCCCCCTGCTGCGGCCAGATACCTGTGCTTATACCTACTACCCATGCCTGTCTAGAACAATAGGTAAGAACCTGCACCACGCACTTGGTGACCGACTCCTGATCTGAATCCATACAGGAGGAGTGGGCAGACTTCTGGGCTCACATACATAGTGGCAGGTCCAGGCACCTGGTGGCAGGACATTGGAACTTCAGGGACACTGGAGATTGGGCTAGCTGACATGAGCAGCCTATTTGGGAGTATCAAAACAAAGAAAAGAAGCTAGGACACAGTAAGCAAACATAAAATAAATAAATATAATAACTTATTGATGGCTCAGAGACAACAGTCACTATAAAATGTCATAAAGAGGCAGACCATGATGGCTTCATCAGACTCCCAAAATATAGAATCTAGAAATTTTCCGGAGGAAGAAAATTTCCTAGAATTACCAGAGGCTGAATACATAAGATTAATATACAGAACTCTTCAAGAAATCAGGAAGGAAATTATGCAAAACACAGAATATGCAATAGAGAAAATTAAGAAGATTAGAAAAGAGCATAATGACAAATTTAACAGGCTTCAAGAATTCATAGAGAGACAGCACTCAGAAATACAGAAGATTAACCACTAAAATTTCAGAATTAGACAACTCAATAGAAAGTCATAGGAGGAGAATTGAGGCAGTAGAAGTCAGAATTAGTGAGGTTGAAGATAAAGCACTTGACATCAACTTATTTGAGGAAAAATCAGATAAAAGGATTTAAAAAAATGAAGAAACCCTAAGAATTATGTGGGATTCTATCAAGAGGAATAAACTACTAGTGATTGGAGTACCAGAAGGGGGGGATAACAGAAAATACAGAGAGAATTGTTGAAGATTTGTTGGCAGAAAACTTCCCTGATATCGTGAAAGATGACAAGATATCTATCCAAGATGCTCATTGAACCCAACATAAGATAGATCCCAAAAAAAAACCCCCAAGGCATAATCAAACTTGCCAAAACCAAAGATAGAGAATTTTAAGAGTGTCTAAGGATAAACGAAAAGATATCTACAAAGGAGAGTCAATAAGAATAAGATTGGACTACTCAGCAGAAACCATGCAGGCAAGAGGGCAATGGGATGACAGATATAAAGCCTTGAAGGAAACAAGTTGCCAGCCAAGAATTAGATATCCAGCAAAACTGTCTCTCAAATACGACGGTGAAATTAGGACATTCCCAGATAAACAGTAGTTTAGGTAATTTGCAAAAATCAAACAAAAATTACAAGAAATACTAAAGGGAGTCCTCCAGTTAGAAAATCCGTAACATCAGATAACAACCCAAGACTAGTACCTGGGACAGAGTAACCAGATATCAACCCAGATAGGGAAGTCAAAACATAAACCAAAGTTAAAACACAGAAAATAGGCAAACAGATGTCAATATGTAAAAGATGACAACATTATAAAAAAGAAGAAGACTAAAAAATGTAGACATAGATTTTTTATATGAGAGGAAGCCAAGGCGATATAAAGAAATAAAAGACTGGTATAAACTTAGAAAAATATGGGTAAATATTAAGGTAACCACAAAGGAAACTAACAATCCTACAAGTTAAAATAAAAAAGAAGAAAAATATTAAGACTCAGCAAATACAAAATCAACAATAATGAAAGAGATTAAAAGAGAATACATAAAGAACAATGACTCAGCAAAAACATGTGGAACAAAGGAACAGTGAACAACAGAAAAAACGACATCAAAATGACAGCACTAAACTCATACCTATCAATAATTACACTGAAAATAAGTGGACTAAATGCACCAATAAAGAGACATAGAGTTGCAGAATGGATAACAAAACATGATCCATCTATATGCTGCCTACAATAAACACACCCTAGACTTAAAGACACAAACTAAAATTGAAAGGAGGGAGAAAATATATCAAGCAAACAACACTCAAAATAGAGCAGGACTGGCAATATTAATCTCTGGCAAAATAGACTTTAAAGTAAAATCCACCACAAAGGATAAGTAAGGACACTATATAATGATTAAAGGGTCAATACACCAGAAGGACATAAACCATAATAAGTATTTATGCATCCAACGACAGGGTTCCAAAACACATAAAACAAACTCTAACAGCATCAAAAAGAGAGACAGACAGCTCCACAATAACAGTAGGAAGCTTCAACACACCACTTTCGGTGAAGGACAGAACATCCAGACAGAAGCTCAACAAAGACATGGAAGACCTAAATGCTAAAATCAACCAACTTGATCTCACAGACATATAACGAACACTCCACCTAACAGCAGCCAATTATACTTTTTTTTTTCCAATGCACATGGAACATTCTCCAGAATAGACCACATATTAGACCACAAAACAAGCCTTAACAGAATCCAAAACACCAAAATATTACAAAGCAACTTTTCTGACCATAAAGCCATAAAAGTAGAAATCAATAACAGAAAATGCAAGGAAAAAAAATCAAACACATGGGAACTGAACAACACCTTGCTCAAAAACTACTGGGTTATAGAAGACATTAAGGATGGAATAAAGAAATTCATAGATTCAAATGAGAATGAAAATACATCCCACCAGAAACTTTGGGACACAGCAAAATCGGTGCTCAGAGGTCAGTTTATAGCAATAAATGCACACATCCAAAAAGAAGAAAGAACCAAAATCAAAACATTAATCCTAAAACTGGAACAAGCAGAAAGAGAGCAAAAATGAAGCCCTCAGGTACCAGACGAAAGGAAATAATAAGAATTAGAGTAGAATTAAATGAAATAGAGAATAGAAAAATAATTGAAAGAGTTAACAAGACCAAAACCTGGTTCTTTGAAAAGATCAACAAAATTTATAAACGATTGACCAAACTGACAAAAGAAAAGCAGGAGAAGAAGCAAATAACCCGTATAAGAAATGAGATGGGTGATATCTGAAATTAAAAGAATCATAACAGACTACTATGAAAAACTGTACTCTAACAAATTTGAAAACGTAGAGGAAATGGACAAATTTCTAGAAACTCACTACCTACATAAATTAACACAAACAGAGGTAGAACAAATAAATAAACCCATAACAAAAGGAGAGAATGAAAAGATAATTTAAAAACTCCCAACAAAAAAAAACCCCGGCCCGGACGGCTTCACTGGAGAATTCTACCAAACTTTCAGACAAGAGTTAATACCACTGCTACTAAATGTATTTCAGAGCATAGAAAAGGATGGAATACTCCCAAACTCATTCTATGAAGCCAGCATTACCCTGATACCAAAACCAGGTAAAAACACCACAAAAAAAGAAAATTACAGACCAATATCCCTCATGAATATAGAACCAAAAATCCTCAACAAAATTCTAGCCAATGGAATTCATCAACATATCAAAAGTAATTCACCATGATCAAGTGGGATTTGTACCAGGTAAGCAAGAATGGTTCAACATTAGAAAAACAATCAATGTAATCATCACATTAATAAAACAAAAGACAAGAACCACATGATCTTATCAATAGATGCAGAAAAGGCATTTGACAAAGGCCAACACTCATTCATGATAAAAACCCTCAACAAAACAAGAATAGAAGGGAAATTCCTCAATATAATTAAGGGCATTTATATAAAGCCAACAGCCAACATTATCCTAAATGGAGAGAGTTTGAAAGCATTCACCTTGAAAATGGGAACCAAACAAGGATGCCCTTTATCACCACTCTTATTCAACATTGTTCTGGAGGTCATAACCAGAGCTATTAGGCTAGAAAAAGAAATAAAGGACATCCAGATTGGTAAGGAAAAATTCAAAGTATCTCTATTAGCAGATGATATGATCTTATACACAGAAAACCCCAAAAAATCCACAAGAAAACTACTGGAACTAATAGAAGATTTCAGCAAAGTTTCAGGATACAAGCTAAACATACAAAAATCAGTTGCATTCCTCTACACCAACAAAGAGAAGTTCAAAGAGAAAATCACCAAATCAATACTATTTACAATAGCCCCCAAGAAGATAAAATACTTAAGAATAAATTTAACTAGAGATGTAAAGACCTATACAATGAAAACTACAAGACACTACTGCAAGAAACCAAAAGAGACCTGCATAAGTGGAGAAACATACCTTGCTCATGGATAGGAAGACTCAACATTGTGAAAATGTCAATTCTACCCAAAGCCATCTACAGATACAATGCAATCCCGATCCAAACTCCACCGGCATTTTTTAATGAGATGGAGAAACAAATCACC
>NW_004443987.1:4284238-4300054 GCF_000243295.1 Trichechus manatus latirostris
AAGAACAAAGTGGGAGGCTTTACAACTACCTGATTTTAGAACCTATTATACTGCCACAGTAGTCAAAACAGCCTGGTACTGGTACAACAACAGATACATAGACCAATGGAACAAAATTGAGAATCCAGACATAAATTCATCCACCTTTGAGCAGCTGATATTTGACAAAGGCCCAAAGTCTATTACTTGGGGAAAAGACAGTCTCTTTAACAAATGGCACATGGCGTAACTGGATATCCATCTGCAAAAAACTGAAACAAAACCCATACCTTACACCATGCACAAAAATGAACTCAAAATGGATCAAAGACTTAAATATAAACTACAATAAAGATCATGGAAGAAAAAATAGGGACAACGCTAGGAACCTTAATACATGGCATAAACAGAATAGGAACCATAAGTAACAATGCACAAACACCAGAAGAGAAACTAGATAACTGGGAGCTCCTAAAAATCAAACACTTATCCTCATTAAAAGACTTCACCAAAAGAATAAAAAGACAACCTACAGACTGGGGAAAAAATTTTGGCTACAACAAATCTGATCAGCGTCTAATCTCTAAAATCTAAAAGATATTGCAAAACCTCAGCAAAAAAATGATGAATAACCCAATTAAAAAATGGGAAAGGATATGAATAGGCAATTCACCAAAGAAGACATTCGCACAGCCATCAAGTGCTCACAATCATTAGTCATTAGATAAATGCAAATCAAAACTACAATGAGGTATTATGTCGCCCCAACAAGGCTAGCATTATTCCAAAAAACATAAAATACTAAATGCTGGAGAGGTTGTGGAGAGACTGGAACACTTATACAATGTTGATGGGAGTGTAAAATGGTACCACCACTTTGGAAATCAATTTGGCATTTCCTTAAAAAGCTAGAAATAGAAGTACAGTGTGATCCAGCAATCTCACTACTTGGAATGTATCCTAGAGAAATAAGAGCTGTCACACGAATATATATATATATATATATACATATATATATATATATATAGCCATGTACATTGCAGCACTGTTCACGATAGGAAACAGATGGCAACAACCTAGGTGCCCATTGATGGATGAATGGGTAAACAAATTATGATAGATTCACACAATGGAATACTATGCAACAAAAAAGAACAACAATGAAGCCATGGAACATAACATGGAGGAATCTGGAAGGCATTATGCTGAGTGAATTTAGTAGGTCAAAGAAGGACAAATTTTGTATAAGACCACTATTTTAAAACTCAAGAAAAGGTTTAAACACAAAATAAAACATTCTTTGATGGTTACGAGGGTGGTGAGAGAGGGTGAAGGTTATTCACCAACTAGATAGTAGACGATAATTATCTTCATTGAAGGGAAGGACAGTACACACTACAGGGGAAGTCAGCAAAACTGGACAAAACCAAAGCTAAGAAGTTTCCTGAATATAATCAAACACTTTGAGAGACAGAGTAGGAGCGGCGGGGGTCTGGGGACCATGTTTTCAGGGGACATCCAGATCAACTGGCATAACAAAGTTTATTAAGAAAATGTTCTACATCCTACTTTGGTGAGAGGTGTCTGGAGTTTTAAAAGCTTGCAAGCGGCCATCTAAGATGCATGAATTGGTCCCAACCACCTGGAGTAAAGGAGAATGAAGAACATCAAGGACACAAGGAAAGTATTAGCCCAAGAAACAGAAAGGGCCACATAAACCAGAGACTGCATCATCTTGAGACCAGAAGAACTAGATGGTGTCCGGCTACCACCATTGACCACCCTGACAGGGCACACAACAGAGTCTCTGATGGAGCAGGAGAAAGGTGAGGTGCAGAACTCAAATTCTAGCAAAAAGATCAGACTTAATGGTCTGACTGAGACTGGAGGAACCCAAGAAAGCATGGCCCCCAGACTCTCTGTCAACCCAGAACTAAAACAATTTCCAATGCCAACTCTTCAGACAAAGATTGGACTAGACTGTGGGACATAAAATCATACTTGTGAAGAGTGTGCTTCTTAGCTCAAGTTGATATGTGAAACCAAATGGGCAGCTTCTGTCCAGAGGTGAGATGAGAAGGCAAAGAGGGTTAGGAGCTGGTTGAATGGACATTGAAAGTCAGGGGTGGAAAGGGAGAGTGTGCTGTCACAGTATGGGGAGAGAAATTAGGGTCACATAACAATGTATATATAAAATTTTGTATGAGAAACTAAGTTGAAGTGTAAACTTTCACTTAAACTACAACAATAAACAAAAAAAAGAAATTATCTATGGGTGGGATTCAGGGGAATAATGGGAAGTTGTGAAAAATGGCTAAAACTGATTATTGTCTTAGTAATTTTCTTTTTTGGGTATATTTTTCCATTGACTATATAGAGGCTATACAAAATAATGCTTAAAAGCATAGACTATAGAAGTTAACCGACTGCATTCAAAGTCATTTCTGCCACTGGCTGAATGACCTGGGACAAAGTACTTCACTTGTCTCTGCCTCAGTTTCATCTCTGTAAAATGGAGATAAGAACAGTATTTATCTCAAAGGTTTGTTTTGAGTATTAAATGAGTTAGTGTAAGTTCAGCACTTAGAACAGTGCTTGTTTCATAGTAAAGGCTCAGAAAATGCTAGTTATTACTACTTTAGCAGCTAAAGAAGGAAGAGAGGGAGGGAGCGATAGAGGGAGGGGGGAAGTAGGGAGAGAGAGAGGAAAGAGGAAAGGAAGGTGCTCCATTAGTAAAAGAACATTCGTCATGTGATGGTTAGTTTTATGTGTCATTTGGCTAGGCTGTAGTACCTGGTTATTTAATCAAACACTAGTCTAGGTGTTACTGTGAAGGTATATTGTAGATGTGATTACATTTACAATCAGTTGACTGTAAGTAAAGGATATTACCCCCAATAATGTGGTTAGGCCTCATCCAATCAGTTGAAGGTCTTCAGAGCAAAAACTGAGGTTTTTGGGCTCAAGACTGTAACATACAAATCTGCCTGCATTTCCAGTCTGCTGGCCTGCCCTACAGAATTTAGACTTGCCCGCTCCCACAATTGCAGGAGCCAATTTCTTTCTTTCTTTTTTTTTTAATTGTATTGTTGGTGAAAATTTACACAGCAAATTAGGTTCTCATGTAACAATTTCTATACATGTTGTTCAATGACGTTGGATACATTTTTCACAATATATCAGCTTTCTCATTATTTCCATTCTGGTTGTTCTATTTTCCTTAATCTAACATCCCTGCCTCCCTTTACCTTCTTGTCTTTGGTCTAAGGAAAATGTTTACCATTTGATTTCATTTAGATGTTTATTTAGAGGAGCACAGTACTCATAGGTGATATTATTTATTATATGAGCCAATCTCATTTATTATTATGAGCCAATTTCTTAAAATCTCTTAAGTATATATATTTCCTATTGGTTCTGTGTTTCTGGAGAACTCTAACTGATACACATAGCTTGGCTTCATGTTGTCTGAGATGGCGATGGCAAGTACAGCCAAGTAGTCACCACCGTTTATGAATCCTTTTATGTATGTTTTTTGAGCTCCTTCTCCTGTTTTCCTAAGCAATAATCCCAAAGTTTCATTACTCTTTCCAGCTTGGGGTGGTGGCAGATTCACCTTCCACATTTCATGTCTCAGTCTCAGATTCTAGCTGGTATAGTAATTTGGGACCCACACAGTTTCTCCTTGAATACTCAGAATCACTGACATGCATAAAAACTTATAATTCCCAGGATGTATTTCTACTTGATTTCTTTGGTTGTTTTTCTACATACATGCTTTGTCAGGATTGCATTTCCCAGTATGTAATGTGATAATTCCATTCCTATTCTTACTTTCTACTCAGTTGTGTAGTGGCACTTGCTTCCTCTGAATAGATGTAGACTAACAGAGGAGCAGGTATTCTTTCAAAAGCCTTACACAGGACCCCTGCTTCTGACCCAAGACAGAATAAAAAGAAAAAGACGTTCCCTCCCACCTAAAATAACTGAAAAAAAAAGAGAGAGAGAGAAAATATATGAAATGATAGTTTTCAAGTCACTGAACAACAGCCAATGGAGGACAGTGATGCCCGAGAGGTAAAACAAAGTGACCCCAACGATTGCCCCATATCACTGCCTTGAGAGAGTTTCCAAGCTATGGATCAGGGAGCAGGAACCCAAGCAGAGGCTGGCAGACTGTCTGAGTTCAGGAGATATTGTTGAGAGTCTGGAGAGATCAAAGGGATTCAAGTTGATAAGACAATAAGTATACTAGAAAGGAGAGAATTGCACAGAGAGAAACACCAGAAATCTGCAGAAGGCTACCCTTGAGTATTAAGTTCAGTACTAATAAGCAAACACATGTGAGGAAATTACCTGAGGCCCAGGAAATAAAATAACCAGGAATAGTGTCTGCATCCACCAGCCAGAATGTAAAACCTGAAGATTCACAGGGCATTGAGTAGATTACTTTGAAAGGTTTTGCCTTATTAGTGAGAAATAACTAGTCCTAGGCTAAACAATATTCCAGCCCCATTGAATAAATCTAAATAATAAGTCCCAAAAGAATCAGTCTGTTTCAAAGTAATTGAACTGCATCCCTGAACAAAGCTCAAAAATATTTATAAGAATACAAACATATCCATCACCTAACAAGGTAAAATATCCAGTACCCAACCGGATTCACATTATCTGGTAGCTAATAAAATTTAACAGGCATGCAATTAACAGTATAAAGAACCAAGAACTGACACAGATGTTAAAACTAACAGACAAGGTCATTAAAACAGTTATTATCACTTTATTACGTACATTCAAAACTTAGAGACGTGGACGATATAAAATAGACATAAATCAAACATGTGGCGATGAAGACCACAAGTGTGAGATGAAAAATACACTGGACAACTGCAGGTTAAATATTGCAGAAGAAAAGATAAGTAAATTTGAAGACACAGCAATAGAAACTATCCAAAATGTAAATATGTAGAGGAAAAAATATTATAAATAAATAATAAATTTTTTATAAAGACAAAGAAAAGAACACAGCACCCATGAGCTGTAAGACAGCTGTAACTTAGCTAACATGTATAAATTAAGTCCCTAAAGGAGAGAGGGATAAAAAGAAAAGACACAAATGACCAGTGTCAGAAATAAGAGAGGTGACTTCCCAAGACATTGCACAAATATTAAAATAATAAGGGAATAGTATGAACAACTTTATGCCAATAAATTCGACAGCTTCAATGAAATGGAAAAATTCCTTGAAAGACACAGATTAGCACAGCTCACTCAAAAAGAAATAAATACCCTGAATAGTCCTATATGTATGAAATAAATAAGTTTTTTATTTAAAAGCTTTCACATTTAGTCATTAGGGGGCTAACTCTGCAATCCAAAGTCATTCTAGGTTTGTCCTTTCTCATTAAAGAGTAACCAATTGCCGTCGAGTTGACTCTGACTCATGGTGATCCTATGTGTGTCAGAATAGAACTGTGTTCCATAGGGTTTTCAATGGCTGATTTTTTGGGAAGTAGAGCTCAAGGCCTTTCTTCCAAGGATCCTCTGGGTGGACTCAAACCTCCAAACTTTCAGTTAGCAACTGAGCACATTAACTGTTTGCACCACTCCTTCTTTTTCATAACCAATATTAATTTCCAAATCAGATATTTTGATTTGAACTTTAAAACAAACCTTGAAATAGACTACTTTCCATCACTCACTACCACCACTATATTCCAGGCACTAAAAGTCTTTCACCTGAAGTACTGCAGTGGTCTCCAAAGTTACTTTCCGAAATAAAATCTATGGTCCACACTGCTTCCAAGATGAAATATTGGACAGATTCCATATCCTCCAAATTGACCACATCATAAAGTCTAAGTTCTTCCCATTTCATACATAACCCTTAGTGATCTGCCTCACCTCCTATTCCTCTTCACTTCTCATTCTATGCCCCAGCAACATAGAACCACAGGTAATTACTCACACATGCCGTGCTCTTTCATGTTCCTGTGTATTTACATAAGTCCTTCTCGTCACATGGAATATTCTTTCTCTTTTTAGCTGTTCAGTTACCTACTATAGTATCCAGCACATAAACCAAAAACCCATTGCCGTCAAGTTGATTCCAACTCATAGCGACACTATAGACAGAATAGAATTGCACTCATAGGGTTTCCAAGGAGCAGCTAGTGGATTTGAACTGCCAACCTTGTGGTTAGCAGCCTGAGCTCTTAACCACTGCACCACCAGGGCTCAATCCAACACATAGTAGGTGTTTAATTCATGTTTGTTGATCTAGTGAAATGATACGTGGGATAAATGGAAGATGTTAGAATGGCAACATACTAGTTTTACTACCCCCTTCTTATTGGGATGATGAGGAGCCTTGGTGATGCAGTGGTTAAAGTGCTCAGCTGCTAACCAAAAGGTTGGCACTTTGAACCCACCAGTAACTCCACAAGAGAAAGATGTGGCAATCTGCTTCTGTAAAGATTTACAGCTTTGGAAAACCTGTGGGGCAGTTCTACTCTGTCCTATAGGGTCACTATGAGTTGGAATTGACTTGACGGCAGTGGGTTTTCTTTTTTGTTTGTTTACTGATATGATCTCTCAGTTTTATTCCTCTGAATAACTTGTACATTTAACCCTAATTGCCTTCAATCACTTATGTGCCCTTCTCGAAGTTTGGGAAGTACAATTATTGCTAAAGGCAGTAAAATTATTATTTTCTACCTCTGCTCGTTGTAGTGGTAAAGGGAAAAGGAGCTCATAGTGATAATTTTAACCCTGAAAAGATTATGGTGTAAAAAGTTATTGAGTTCAATCAACTTTATGAAGCTTCATAGCCAAGTATTTCTTCTGTTTAGTTCAGTAGCAAATTAGTACTCACTGCCCAAGGTGCAGATGGTACAGTCTTGGCTTTGAGTTAAACCTTTGCATCTTACTTGCTGTAAGAACTTGTGCAAATTACTAGGCATCTCTCTTTCTTCCCGAGCTCCAGTTCTTCACATGCAAAATGAGGATATCATTTAACACAGGGTTTTATAATATTTAATGGGATGATATTCATAAATAATGCTTTAAGAGCTATAGAATATTACCTAATGTAGAGGATTACATGATCTTGAAAATGAAGAATACTCCTGCCCTCGAAGTGCTTTAAATTAGATAAATAAATGGTTCTGAAACTGTGATCTCAGTACCTCTTTTCACTCTTAAAATCATTAATGTTGCCCTCATTCTTGAAAGACAGTTTTGCAGGATATAGAATTCTTGGTTGACAACTATTTTCTTTCAGCACTTTAAGTATGCCATTCTACTGCTTTCTGACCTCAAAGATTTCTGAGGAGAAATCAGCACTTAATCTTACTGAGGATCCCTTCCATGTGACAATTTGCTTCTTGTTTGCTGCTTTCAGAATCCTCTCTTTGTCTTTGGCTATCAAGAGTTTGGTTACAATGTGTCTCAGTGTGATGTCTCTGGGTTTACCCTACTTGGAGTTTTTTGAGCTTCTTGCATGTGTAGATTCATGTTCTTCATTAAAGTTGAAACATTCTCTCCCATTATTTCTTCAAGTATTCTTTCATTCTCTTTCTCTCTCTTCACTCCTGGGATTCCCACAATGTGTGTGTTGCTTCCACAATTCCATTAGGCTTTGTTCAATTTTCTTGATCCTTTGTTTTTTCCTTTTTGCTCTTCAGACTCAATAATTTCAATTGCCTTATCCTTTAGTTTGCTGATTCTTTCTTCTGCCAGCTCAGATCTGCTGTTGAACCCTCGCACTAAATTTTTCATTTCAGTTATAGTATTTTTCACTTCCAGTAATTTTGTTTGGTTCTTCTATCTCTTAATAGACATTCTCACGTTGTACATGCATCATTTTTCTGATTTTCTTTAGTGTTTTGTCCATGTTTTTCTGTATTTATTTGAACATCTTTAGTACTATTGTTTTAAAGTATCTTGTTTGCCCTTTATCCACCATCAACAGAAACAATTTCTTTCCCTTTGTCTTGCTCTTTTGAATGACCTATCCATTTCTAGTTTATTTGTATGCCTTGTTATTTTTTGTTGAAGCTGAGACATTAGAGTATTGTGATGGATTAGCTCTGCACATGTGTTTGGCTGTCTTAATTCCCCTGTATACACTGTGCTTTCAAAAGTGCTAATTTCTTCAACAAACTCTCAGGTAATTACAGCTTTCAATCTTTGCTCTTTGCTCCCTGCTTCACTGTGTATGAGTGCTGATTCAGGCCAGAAGAACGTTTCAGTCTTTCGGGCATTTAACAGACAGACCAGAACAGACACACTGAATAGTTTGCCAAGAAAGTCTGCCCTATTCACTCCAGAGTCAAGGATCAGGGCCACTCTCTGAGAACAGGAGCCAGGGTCTGCATCCACTGCAGTCTCTACTGTGGTAGTGGGAAGGAAGGAGCAAAGACAGCAGAAAAACAAGCTTTCCCACTATTCAAAAGTCACCTTTTACATGTTTCAGTATGTAGTCAGCTGCTGCAATTCTCCACTTACTTTTCAAAATTCGTAAGAGTCGAGATTGTAAATTGCTAGTTGCTTTTCTTGGTGCTCGTGTGGGAGGGTTAGGATCTTAGACTTGCTTATGCTGCCATCTTCTCAGAAGTTTTCAACCATGATTTGGGATTCAAACAGACAATAAGTTAGCAAAATCTTTTAATTCATAGTAAGTCAAAGATACTCATTTAGCATAAGTCACAGGTGAACAAATGCAATTATTTTTTAAACTGTACTGTGTTCTTGCCTATATTCCCTGTAGCACTTCAGATCTAGATTTTAGGATACATTATATTTTCTTTTCTTCTCTTTTACTTTTTATTTTTCCTTGGGACTGGGAGTATGCCTTCTAAAAGATTAACTGGAGAGGCAGGGATTATAGAGACAACAAGCCATCAGCCTCAAAAGGTCTAAAATGGTAAAGGACCTATAGAACTTGCTGATAACCTGAGGCCATAAATGTCTCCCCTTGTCACCTGGGGCTGTTTGTCAGTGTCACTCTCTCCTCTACACAGTCAAGATCTTTTTCACATTCAGTTACATTCATGAACTCAATGCTCTACTACTTCTCTCTCCTCTGCTGTCAAAATCTAGGGAAATGACATCCACAAATGGAAACTCACATGTGATTTTAGCAGAGGGTCTGGAAAGGCTCATTAGCAAGAGAAAGCTTCAAATAGAAAACAGTGCTACTGGGTTGAAACACATAGCCAAACTGATTCCATCTAAATTGATTTGCCCTGTCCAGATGGAGTAAGTTGTTGACACTATTTCCAAGAACAAGTTAATGATTTTAAAGGTGATTCAAAGGGGTGTGGTTGACAATGGCAAATGATCTGAGCTTTGGTCCTTGGGGATAAGAATCTCTGTTCTGAATTACATTAAACTCCGCTATTGAAGTAATTCAATTAAACTCTATGGACCTCTGTTTTCTTATCTAATAAAATGGGAAAATAAACACTTTGAAAAAATATCACAGAGTTTTAAAATAAAGAATATATTGGAAAGTATGTTGCCAATATGAAATAAAATCATGTTTTAAAATAATCACTGGAGTAAAGACGCACTGTAAGGTTGAATGTTTTTAGACAGCCATTGTTCTTAGAAGTGAATGTTGAGATTTAAATTGCTATAAATTTATCTTTCCATTTTAAAGACTCTTGCACTGTCTATTCCTCCAATGAGAGAAATAATAAATTTCACTAGTGATAGGAAAAAGAAAAAGAATTACTTTTAAATCCTTCCCTAAATTAAAGACACACTTCTAGTCTTGTCTTTATCCTTTTCCCCTACCAATTCATAATCAGAAAGTACCAAATATTCTAGCCATATGGAATTTTCTTCCAGAATACACAAACAACCTGTCCTACAGTTTTGCATCTTCTGTTTTCCCCAACTGTAATTCCCTTCTTCCTCTTTATTGCCTAGTTAATTCCTACTCATCTGTAAAAACTCAACCAAAAAGGCCATTCTCTCTGTGAACTTTTCCTAACTCCCTGAGACAGAGTTACTAGAAGCTCTTTTCCTTTCCCATTACATTCTGTATTATTTTTTACTGAATAGATACACCATCACTTATTAAATTTTGTTGTAATTTTTATCTGCCTCTCCCTCAGTAGAATGTGAGATTATTAAAGTCATGATCGTGTCTTATAAATACTGTATTATTCCACCTGCCCCTTGTACACAGCATAGTTCCAACCACATAACTTCTGAATAAAAATGAATGAAATCATGAATCTACACTTTCCCCAGCTAAGCCTGCTTTAGTTTATAGATATGTGATTAAGAGAGACAGCCCTGTGGTGTCCCCATTCTGAACTGTCACTGTATACATGATTTCTATATGACTGTCATGTAGATCTGTTTCTCTCATCCCCACCCCCTGCTTGCCCTGACACTTTAGAGAATATCTGAAATATTTCTCAGACACTCTTCATAGCATTATTCAAATCAAACATAATTTAGCATTTGAAAATAGTCTATATGTCAAGTCTGTGTTATTTAAAATGAAAGCTGAACTTCCTCCTGTTGACAAAATCCCCATCAAAACCTAAACATGAAGGTAAATGAGTTTTTTTTTCAGTCTTCCCACAGAAGACCTCAATTATGGTCATCAGCTCCAAAATTTAATAACATATATTTGAATCTCTCTAAACTTTTTCTATATGTGCTTGACTACTTGAGTTATTAAAAATCTATAGCATATGATTCCTAATATTAATTTAAAAAAGAAAGAAAATAACCCTCTATTTCTGGCTCTCAGACTACAGAATTATGTCCAATATTGCTCGATTATTTTCCCTAGAAAGTTCCCCAATATTCTATGGCAACAGGGGTCAGAAAACTATATTCTATGAATTGTCAGTTAGTAAATATTTTAGACTAGGGAGGAAAAGAGGCAAAACCAAGAATATTATGAAGGTACTCATATAAAGAAAGAGAAAACAAATTTCCAAAATTTTTATTAACAGAATTCAAAATCTAATTATGATAATTGAGAACTTTTTTTGTGATACAAGTCTTCTAATGAGAAGAATGGAATTATTTGTTTTTTGGGACAAGGTAATATTTCACTCAATTGAGTTCAGAGTTAGTGTTTCCTATCATTAAAATTGATTGCAGAGGGGGGCCAAGATGGGAGAGTAATCGGATGCTTCCTGTGATCCCTCTTACAATAAAGACCAAAAAAACAAATGAATCAATTATATGTGACAAGCTAGGAGCCCTGAACATCAAAGGCAAATCTGAGAAATCAGACTTAGTGGTGGGGGAGGGAGAGATGCTTCAGAAGCAGCGAGGAGTTGCCAGACCTGGCCTGATGGGAGCCGGCACCCTTCATGCCAGATTTGTTGGTGTGCACAGTGAGGCAAGCAGTGGCACTCGGGAGGTGTTTTCCACATCGGGACAGACCAAGAGGCAGAAAGTCTACTCAGGCCTCCAGAACCAATGAAGAGCAGTGCTCAGTCAGCAAATGATAAGTAGATGCATCTGACCTACTGCATGGATCAAAAAACACCCCTTTTGGGAAAAACCTCTCTCCCATTTACCTGCCCCCTCTCAGCTCTGCACCAGATCCTGGGCTGCCTTAAGTGACTGCCAAGTCCCCTGAGCTGGAAGTAGGACCTGTCATGCACCCTGAGACATTCTGCCAGCCTTGGAGAGGGAACAAATGAACAAACAGGAGAAAACAATCAACCACTTCCCCTAAGCCAGGAACTCAGGGTAGGCACAGCTCTTTTGCCTACGCACAGGCATAAGGGGTCCACCGACTTTGAATGTCTTTCACCTCTGCATAGACCTGTGTAAGCCCATTTCAAAAGCTTAGGCCCTCATTACCATAGTACAACAGGGTATATACCTTAAGCTTAACTTCAACTGTATCAGCTATATGGTCATCACATTTGACACTTCTCTGCCCATTAAGTAGAGTCCTCACCTACCCACATCAGGGGCCTGAGGACTGGTGGCTCCACCCACGCCACCTAACCTCCCACGACAGGGATCCAAGAATAAGTGGTGCCTCCCAGTCCTTACAGCCAACAGCACTGGGTGCCCAATGTCTGACTGCAAAACCCATCCACCTCTGCTCTGTAGAGAACAGGGACATGCTTTCCTACCAGACACTCAGGGGAAGCCATCAGCTCCTTGCCTTGCTCAGCATGTGACCCACTACTGTAGCCAGATACCTGTGCCTACACCAATCAGCTCTGCCTGTCTAGGACTTCAGGTGAGAGCCTGCACCACACTTGGTGACCAACTACCTGGACACATGAGCTGATTCCATACAAGAAAAGTAAGCAGACTCCTGAGCTCACATACCTAGTAACAGATCTAACAACCTAGTGACAGAATGTTAGAGCTTCAAAGGCACCAATAATCAAACTAGCTCACAAGACCAGCCTATTTAGGCAAATCAAAATGAAAAATAAATAAATAAATAAATAAACAGAAGCTAGGACACAGTAAGCAAACATAAAATAAATAAATATAGTAACTTATTGATGGCTCAGAGACAACAGTCAATAACAAATCAGATAAAGAGGCAGACCACGGTGGCTTCAGCAAGTTCCCAAAGCAAAGAATCAAGAAATTATCCAGAGGAAGAGAACTTCTTGGAATTACCAGAATTAGAATACAAAAGATTAATGTAAAGAACTCTTCAAGAGATCAGGAAGGAGATCAGGCAAAATGCAGAACAAGCCAAGGTACAAACAGACAGAGCAATAGAGGTACTTAAGAAGATTGGAGGAGAGCATAATGACAAATTTAAAAGGCTGAAAGAATCCATAGAGAGACAGCAAACAGAAATCCGGAAGGTTAATAATAAAATTTCAGAATCAGACAATTCAATAAAAAGTCATAGGAGCAGAATTGAGGCAATGGAAGTCAGAGTTAGTGAGACTGCAGATAAAGCACTTGACACTAACTGATCTGAGGAAAAATTAGATAAAAGAATTTTAAAAAGTGAAGAAACCCTAAGAATTATGTGGGACTCTATAAAGAGGAATAAACTATGAGTGATTGGAGTACCAGCATGGAGGGGGTAACAGAAAATACAGAGAGAATTGTTAAAGATTTGTTGGCAGAAAACTTCTCTGATATCATGAAAGATGAGAAGATATCTATCCAAGATGCTCATCAAACCCCACATAAGGTAGATCCCAAAAGAAAGTCACCAAGACATATTATAATCAAACTTGCCAAAACCAAAGATAGAGAATTTTAAGAGTAGCTAGGAATAAATGAAAAGTCATCTACAAAGGAGAATCAATAAGAATAAGCTTGGACTACTCAGCAGAAACTCTGCAAGCAAGAAGGCAATGGGATGACATATATAAAGCCTTGAAGGAAAAAAAATTGCCAGCCAAGAATTATATATCCAGCAAAATTTTCTCTCAAATATGATGGTGAAATAAGGAAATTTCCAGATAAACAAAAGTTGAGGGAATTTGCAAAAACCAAACCAAAATTATAAGAAATACTAAAGGGAGTCCTCTGGTTAGAAAATCAATAAAATCAGATAACAACCCAAGACTAGAACACAGGACAGAATAACAAGATATCAACCTAGATAGGGAAGCAACAAAAATAAATCAAAGCCAAAACACTGAAAATAGGGAAACAGAGACGTCAATATGTAAGAGATGAAAACATTTAAACAAAAAAAGAGGGACTAAAAAATGTAGCCATAGATCTTTCATATGGAGAGGAAGTCAAGAAATAAAAAAGCAGTTTAAACTTAGAAAAATAGGGGTAAATATTAAGTTAACCACAAAAGAAACTACCAATCCTACACATTAAATTAAAAAGCAAGAAAAACATAAAGACTCAGCAAACACAAAATCAACAATAATGAAAAAGATGAAACAAAATACATAAAGAAAAATGACTCAGCAGAGAAAATTAAGTGAAACAAAGAAACTATTAACAACACACACAAAAAAAGACATCAAAATGACAGCACTAAACTCATACCTATCAATAGTTACACTGAATGTAAATGGACTAAAAGCACCAATAAAGAGACATAGAGTGGCAAAATGGATAAAAAAATGCAATCTATTTATATGCTGCCACAATAGACACACCTTAGACTTAAAGACACAAACAAACTAAAATTCAAAAGATGGAAAATATATATTGAGCAAACAACACTCAAAAAAGAGGGGGGCTGGCAATATTAATCTCTGACAAAATAGACTTTAAAGTAAAATCCACCACAAAGGATAAGGAAGAGCACTATATGATTAAAGGGTCAGTACACCAGGAGGACATAATCATAATAAGTATTTATGCAACCAACAACAGGGCTCCAAAATACATAAAACAAACTCTAACAAGTACTGAAAAGAGAGTTAGATAGCTCCACAACAATAGTAGGAAGCTTCAATACACCACTCTCGGTGAAGGACAGAACATCCAGAAAGAAGCTCAATAAAGACACAGAAGATCTAAATGTCACAATTAACCAACTTTATCTCATAAACATTTACTGAACTCTCCACCCAACAGCAGCCAAGTATGCTTTCTGTTCCAATGAACATGGAACATCTCCAGAATAGACCACATATTAGGTGTCTTAGTCATCTAGTGCTGCTATAGCATAAATACCAGAAGTGGATGGCTTTAACAAAGAGAAATTTATTTTCTCACAGTCCAGTAGGCTACAAGTCCAAATTCAGGGCATCAACTCCAGGAGAAGGCTTGCTCTCTCTCTCCGCTCTGGAGGAAGATCCTTGTGATGCATCAGTCTTCCCTTGTTCTGGGAGCATCTCAGCACAGGAACCTCAGATCCAAAGGATGCACTAGGCTCCCAGCACTGCTTTCTTGGTGGTGTGATGTTCTTATGTGTCTCTGCTCACTTCTCTCTTTTATATCTCAGAAGAGATTGGCTCAAGACACTATCCAATCTTGTATACCTCTTCAGTATAACTGCCACTAATCCATCTTATTACATCATAGTGATTGAATTTACAACACATAAGGAAATCACATCAGACTACAAAATGGTTCACAGTTATACAATACTGGGAATCATGACCTAGTCAAGTTGACAGATATTTTTGGGGAACACAATTCAATCCATGACATTAGGCCATAAAGCAAGGTTTACCAGAATTGAAATCATCAAAATATTACAAAGCATCTTTTCTGACCATAAAGCCATAAAAATATAAATCAAGAATGGAAAAAGCAAGGAAAAAATATCAAACACATGAAAATTGAACAACACCTTAATCAAAAACTACTGGGTTATAGAAGAAATTAAGGATAGAATAAAAAAAATTCACAGAACCAAATGAGAATGAAAACACATCCTACTAGAACCTTCGGGAAATAGCAAAAGCAGTACTCAGAGGTCAATTTATAGCAGTAAATGCACACATCCAAAAAGAAGACAGGGCCAAAATCAAAACATTAACCCTACAATTCAAACAAATAGAAAGAGAGCAGCAAAAGAAACTCTCGGGCACCAGAAAAAAAGGAAATGATAAGAATTAGAGCAGAATTAAATGAAATAGAGAATAGAAAACAATTGGAAGAGTCAACAAGACCAAAAGCTATTTCTTTGAAAAGATCAACAAAATCGATAAACCATTGACCAAACTGATAAAAGAAAAACAGGAGAGGAAGCAAGTAACTGGTATAAAACATGAGATGAGTGATATCACAAGAGACCCAACTGAAATTAAAAGAATCCTAACAGAATACTATGAAAAATTGTACTGTAACAAATTTGAAAACCTAGAG
Organism: Trichechus manatus latirostris; assembly: GCF_000243295.1. Classification (NCBI taxonomy): domain Eukaryota; kingdom Metazoa; phylum Chordata; class Mammalia; order Sirenia; family Trichechidae; genus Trichechus; species Trichechus manatus. The sequence continues at coordinate 4,299,980 of NW_004443987.1, forward strand.
GAAATGGACAAATTTCTAGAAACTCACTACCTACCTAAACTAACACAAACAGAGGAAGAACAACTAAATAAACCT
>NW_004443987.1:4301343-4306232 GCF_000243295.1 Trichechus manatus latirostris
TACATAGACCAATGGAACAAAATTGAGAATCCAAACCTAAATTCATCCACCTATGAGCAGCTGATATTTGACATTATTAGAGAAATGCAAATCCAAACTACAATGAGATACCATCTCACCCCAACAAGGCTAGCATTAATCCAAAAAATACAAAATAATAAATGTTGGAGAGGCTGTAGAGAGACTGGAACACTTATACACTGTTAGTGGGAATGTAAAATGGTACAACCACTTTGGAAATCAATTTGGCGCTTCCTTAAAAAGCTAGAAATAGAAGTATCATATGATCCAGAAATCCCTCTCCTTGGAATATATCCTAGAGAAATCAGAGCTTTCACACGAATAGATATATGCACACCTATGTTTATTGTGTCTGGGGTCTTAAAAGCTAGGAAGCAGCCATCTAAAGATGCATCAATTTGTCCCAGCCCACCTGGAGCAAAGGAGAATGAAGAACATCAAAGACACAAGGAAAACATTCGCCCAAGAGACAGACAGGGCCACATAAACCAGATACCCCATCAGCCTGAGACCAGAAGAACTAGATTGTGCCTGGCTACCACCAATGACCACCCCGACAGTGAACACAACAGAGAGACCATGACAGAGCAGGATGAAAGTGGGATGCAGAACTCAAATTCTGGTAAAAAGATCAGACTTAACAGTTTGACTGAGACTGGAGGGACCCTGGAAGACTTGACCCCTGGACTCTCTGTTAACCCAAAACTAAAACCATTCCCGAGGTCAACTCTTCAGACAAAGGTCTATCCTAAAGTACAACTCTATCAGTAATAGGAAGATATCCATACGCCTACAAGGAGGGCGAGTTAATACGACCATTATTCAAATTTACAAACATACCACTAAGGCAAAATATGAAGAAATTGAATATTTTTACCAGCTTCTGCCGTCTGAAATTGATCAAACATGCAATAAAGATGGTTTGATAATTACTGGTGATTGGAATGCGAAAGTTGGAAACAAAAAAAGAAGAATCAGTAGTTGGAAAATATGGCCTTGATGATAGAAAGGATGCCAGAGATAGCATGACAGATTTTGGCAAGACCAAAGACTTCTTCATTGCAAACACCTTTTTTCCCCAACATAAGCAGCGACTATACACATGAACCTCGCCAAATGGAATACACAGGAATCAAATCGACTACATTTGCAGAAAGAGATGATGGAAAAGCTTAATATCATGAGTGAGAAAAAGTCCAGGAGCCAACTGCGGAACAGACCATCTATTGCTCATAAGCAAATTCAAGTTGTAACTGAAGACTATTAGAATAAGTCCACGAGAGCCAAAGTACAACGTTGAGTATATCCCCCCTGAATTTGGAGACCATCTCAGGAATAGATTTAACATGCTGAACACTAATGACCAAAAACCAAACAAGTTGTGGAATGACATCAAGGACATCATACATGAAGAAAGCAAGAGGTCATAAAAAAGACAGGAAAGAAAAAAAGACCAAAACGGATGTCAGAAGAGACTCTGAAACTTGCTCTCGAACACTGAGTAGCTAAAGCAAAAGGAAGAAATGATGAAGCAAAAGAACTGAACAGAAGATTTCAAAGGGCGGCTCGAGAAGACAAAGTAAAGTATTGTAATAACATGTGCAAAGAGCTGGAGATAGAAAACCAAAAGGGAAGAACATGCTTGGCATTTCTCAAGGTGAAAGAACTGAAGAAAAAATTCAAACCTCGAGTTGCAATAATGAAGGATTCTGTGGAGAAAATATTAAAAGACGAAAGAAGCATCAAGCGAAGATGGAAGGAATGTTCAGAAAGTCATTATACCAGAAAGACTTGGTCGACGTTCAGCCATTTCAAGAGGTAGCATATGATCAGGAACTGATGGTACTGAAGGAAGAAGTCTAAGCTGCTCTGAAGGCATTGACGAAAAACAAGGCTCCAAGAATTGGTGGAATAACAACTGAGATGTTTCAACAAATGAATGCAGCCCTAGAAGTGCTCACTCGTCTATGCCAAAAAATTTGGAAAACAGCTACTTGGCCAACCAACTGGAAGAGATCAATACTTATGCCTATTCCAAAGGAAGGTGATCCAACCAAATGGGGAAATTATTCAACAATATCATTAATATCACGTGCAAGTAAAATTTTGCTGAAGATCATTCAAAAGTGGCTGCATCAGTATATCCATAGGGAACTGCCATATATTCAGGTCGGATTGAGAACATGACGTGGAACCAGGGATGCCATTGCTGATGTCAGATGGATCCTGGCTGAAAACCGAGAATACCAGAAAGATGTTTACCTATGTTTTATTGACTATGCTAAGGCATTCGACTGTATGGATCATAAAAAATTATGGATAACATTGCAAAGAATGGGAATTCCAGAACTCTTAATTGTGCTCATGAGGAAACTGTACATAAATCAAGAGGCAGTTGTTCAGACAGAACAAGGGGATATTGCATGATTTAAAGTTAAGAAACGTGTGCGTCATGTTGTATCCTCTCACCATACCTATTCAATCTGTATGCTGAGCAAATAATCTAAGAAGCTGGACTATATGAAGAAGAACGGGACATCAAGACTGGAGGAAGATGCATTAACAACCTGCGTTATACAGATGACACAACCTTGCTTGCTGAAAGTGAAGAGGACTTTAAGCACTTACTGATGAAGATCAAAGACCAGAGCCTTCAGTGTGGATTACACCTCAACATAAAGAAAACAAAAATCCTCACAACTGATCCAATAAGCAACATCATAGTAAATGGAGAAAAGATTGATGTTGTCAAGGATTTCATTTTATTTGGATCCACAATCAACATGCATGGAAGCAGCAGTCAAGAAATCAAAAGACGCATTGCATTGGGCAAATCTGCTGCAAAAGACCTCTTTAAAGTGTTGAAAAGCAAAGACATTGCCTTGAGGACTAAGGTGCACCTAACCCAAGCCATGGTGCTTTCAATCGCTTCATATGCATGGAAAAGATGGACAATTAATAAGGAAAACTGAGGAAGAATTGATGCCTTTGAATTGTGGTGTTGGCAAAGAATATTGAATATACCATGGACTGCCAAAAGAATGAACAGGTCTACCTTGTAAGATGTACAAGCAGAATGCTCCTGAGAAGCAAGGATAGCGAGACTCGTCTCACATACTTTGGACATGTTGTCAGGAGAGATCAGTCCCTGGAGAAGGACATCATACTTGGTAAAGTACAGGGTCAGCAAAAAAGAGAAAGACCCTCAAAGAGATGGATTGACACAGTGGCTGCAACAATAGGCTCAAGCATAAAAACGATTGTGAGGATGGTGCAGGACCAGGCAGTGTTTCGTTCTGTTTTTCATAGGGTTGCTATGAGTTGGAACCGACTGGACGGCACCTAATAACAACAACAACATGGGGCATAAAATGATGCTCATGAGGAGCGTGCTTCTTAGCTGAAGTAGATACATAAGATTAAATGGGCAGCTCCTGTCTTCCGGTGAGATGAGAAGGCAGAGAGGGTCAAGAGCTGGCTGAGTGAACACGGGAAGTCTGGGGTGGAAAGGATGAGTGTGCTGTCATAATATAGTGAGAGCAACTAGGGTCACATAACAATGTGTGTATAGATTTTTGTATGAGAAACTGACTTGAATTGTAAACTTTCACTTAAGGCACAATAAAAAAATTGATTGCAAATTTCATCTGTTAATGCTAATCCGTAGTGAGATTTTTTATATTTCATCTTTGAAAATGTTACTGCACACCAATAGATGATATGCGTGGCACTGAAAATGCTGATAACTGCCTCATTGTGATTTGTAGTGTACCAAGTAGCGGTGAAAAGAGTACGTAAATGAATGAGTTTGGCTGTGCTCCAATAAAACTTTGTGGAACTAAAATTTGAACTTGTATAGAATTTTCATGTTACAGACTATTATTCTTCTTTTGATTTTTTTTCAACAGTTTAAATTATAAAATTTATTCTTAGCTTGTGGACAGAACAAAAACAGCTTGCTGACCTTGGTCTATAATGTTCCGCTGCATTACAGTCATGATTATGACTGATATTTGATGAGATTGATGGTAGATTGTTCAGGGTGATGAAGAGACTGAAGATAAAAAAGGGATCTAGGCTGGCCCTTCCTACTATACCCTCTCTTAACTTTGCACAGTCCCATACTTCCACACCCAGATTCCCATTCTCCTTTTCATATTACACTATCCCCAGACTAGGTGTACTCATCAGTCTGCAGTACAATGATTATGCTATCACCGTTCAACAGGTAAGTCAGGGTCTCATGACTAGGGGCAGATTATCCAATAACAAGGTAAGCACGGTATCTGTGGAAACTGTCAACATTTGTGCTTTATTGTACCTATGGAAAAACTAAATTAGAGGAAGTATTGTTACGTGCAATATGGAGTCATGACTATATTTTGAGTAGTGGAACGACTTGGGACGTTCCAGCCTCTACAATCATGTGAGCCATTTCCTTAATATAAATCTCTCTCTCTCTCTCTCTCTATATATATATATATATATAGGTATAAATACGTATATATACATTTTATATATATATAGACACTTCACTGGTTTTTCTTCTGTAGAGAACCCATTCTAAGACAAGGGGTAACTATCCAGAGGGAGAGAGAGGCCAGAGGGAGATGAGCTCCTGCAATGTGCAGAGCTGGCCAGGGGTGGTGGGAATTTCCCATGACCACAGGGCAGACAAGTTCCACACTGTGCTGCTGCTGTTCGGTCACTGTGCACACTTGAGCTGTGAATATCGCTTAGCTGTTCTGTGTCACAACAACCTCCAGAAGGTCTGTTCTACCAGCATTCAGTGTTGCTACTAAGAATCAAAAAATATATGTCTGAAAATATATATACAAATAAAAATCATAAATTATTCCATAATTGTA
>NW_004443987.1:4306332-4343346 GCF_000243295.1 Trichechus manatus latirostris
CTCTATATATATATATATATATATATATTTATACACTTTACTGGTTTTGCTTCTCTAGAGAACCCAGCCTAAGACAGAATCATAGAATATTGGAAGTAGAATAGACGTAAGATACCATCTAGTCCATGTTACATAGGAGGAAAGAGATATCAAAAGGCAGAATGAATTGTCAAGAGTTACATAAATTTTAAGGACAACTTGGGTTTCTCAACTCTGAATTCAATGTTTTGTTTTTTCACTATATTACTTTACCTTACATTTTATATTTTTCTTCCACCGTGTCTTAGTCATTCAGTGCTGTATAACAGAAATACCACAAGTGGATAGCTTCAGCAAAGAGAAATTTATTTTCTCACAGTCTAGTAGGTTATAAATCCAAATTCAGGGCATCAGCTCCAGGGGAAGGCTTTTTCTGTAGGCTCTGGAGGAAGATCCCTGTCATCAGTCTTCCCTTGTTCTGGGAGCATCTCAGCACAGGAATCCCAGGGCCAAAGGACACGCTCTGCTCCTGGCGCTGCTCTCCTGGTGGTATGAGGTCCCTATGTCTCTCCACTAGCGTCTCTCTTTTATATCTCAAAAGAGATTGGCCTAAGACACTATCCAATCTTGTAGACCTCATCAGTATAACTACCGCTAATGCATCCTATTAATTAGACTCTCTCCGTAACTTACATTTGCTTTATTGCTGATTATAAATGTTGGAAAACTTACTTAGGCAGAAAGGAAAAATTTAAAATTCCTAACTTTCTCATTTCTTCTCCAGATGATTCCTCTGTTCCAGAGGTGTTGTCTCGTCATTGTTTCTTGAGCTAGCCACATATATTTATCTATGTCTTTGCTCATTTGGTTCCCTTTGCTTTTAATGCTTTCCTTATTTTCCATTTAAGAACTGTTCACCCTCCCAGATGCAGCTTTAATTCCACTTTATAGATGAAGATTTTTCTAATTACCTCAGCCTATGGGAATTGCATCTTCACCTTCCTAGAGATGTTATTCTGAATAGTACATTTTGCTTTGTATTATTGTTTCCCTTTTTTCATGTATGTTCTATCTCCAAACAAGTTTTAGTAAACTTGTGAGAAGGATCATATCTTGTATAAATTTTTATCTTAGTATCTAACAATGAATTAATACTTACTGATCATGATAATTATGTCATTCTTCTTAAGTAAAAAAAAAAAGTCTCAAAAAGACAACTATGACTCCTGCTTTGATTAATTCATTAGCATTTCCTGTAGCCCAATGTGATTTTTTTTTTCTGACGGCTTCTTGGAACTTGATTGTATTAGGAAACTTCTGCTCTGGTTTATTTTTAATTAGGAAATAATTTTGACTCTACAATTGATTTCCAAAATTATAGTCTTCAAGACCAAGTAAAAAATGTGCTTAGATTACTTCCATATTTTAACTTGTTGATGTTACATAGCTGTGAATTTTAGTTCTCATAAACTTTGAATATAATATATTGTCTGCTCAGAAACAAATGACAAGAACAATCAGTTTATGTGATATATGAAAAGGGATGTTATATAGTGAGTAATTATGGCCTGAATTCGCATTTGGAAAGTGGGTTTGATGAAAAGAGTTTGGCTATAATATCCTTCTGATTTAAACAAATAAAATCAGCTCTTACAAGCTTAGTTAAATAGTCATAAGTCTGTTCAGGTTAGTTCTCTCTTCAGTGAAAATCACATTGCATAGGAAGTAAAATGAATTGATGAAACAGAGTACAGTTTAAATTGAACCTGTTGGCTTTCTAAATGCAAAACATAATGTGAATTTCAGATACATGATGTAGATAGAACTAAATGTCCCTAATTAAAAAAAGAACATTTGCTAAAGTTTTGAATTATGTCTTATGTCTTATTTTCTGTTTTAGAAGTCAATTCTATGGTATCAACACGTGAGTCAGTAGTATATTTAAACTGCACATTCAAATTTGGAACTCAAAAATATCAGAGTGATTCACTGCCAGGGAGCACAATTTTAATTCCATTCCCAGTATGGACATGCTCTTTGACTTTGAAAAATGTCATTTTAAAGCAGCACTCATGGGGCCCCAAGAGAACACAAAGCTTTCCACATTTACATAAAGGTAAGCATTTGGGCCAGAGTGACAGACTGCCATCTCTTCCTCCCTGCCACTAGACTCAAGATTTATGTCCAGGTTCAGAAGTCTTTCCTACAGGGAATTGGTAGGCCAGTCATGCCAAGGTATTTTCAATAAAGCATTTGGAAACACAAAAGGAAAAGAGTAAATTGAAATGATTTTCTGCATAGTATATTCTCATCATAAATCATAAATAACAAGAAAAAATGAGATATAAAGTACCATTTTATTAAATGTCATTCAACATTCATGATTTCATCATTCTGGTAAACTGTAGTTTGGGGAGGGTATGAAGTGACCAATAGAATAAGTATGCAGTATGCATATCCAGAGTAGTACAGTGGCAAAGTTGTGGAAAACCTGAGGAGGGACAGTAAAAAATGCAGAAAGAAAGTGAGTTCACATATAGAAAGGAAGCAACTCCGTCATCATCTCGATCATCCTCAAAATGTTATTGCAATTCAATAAATTGCATTCTTCACACAGGTAGCCTAAGATTGTTGCTATTTAACTGTGTATACGTGTGTGTGTGTGTGTGTGTGTGTGTGTGTGCGCGTGTGGACAGAGATAAATCAAACCAAATTCTAATATATATGTGTATATATATACATAAACCCAAAAACCAAACCAAACCAGTTGCCATAGAGTTGATTCCAACTCATAGTGATCCTATAGGACAGAGTAGAACTGCCCCATAGGGTTTCCAAGGAGTGCCTGGTGGATTTGCACTGCCAACCTTTGGTTAGCAGCCGGACTCTTAACCACTATGCCACCAGGGTTTCCATATATATACACACATACATGCATACATATATATAAATATATATATATATGTATGCATGTATGTGTACATATATATGTATATACATATATATATTATATATAAAACAAAGGCTTGATCTAAGTCTGTGATAGTAGGGGGTGATATGAGTCAAGAAAAAAAGAATATAGCATCTACAGTTCACCATGGCAGATTTACAAAATGTTGGATCTTAGGATAGGTCCTGAGAACTGATTATATTGAAAACTAAGGAAACACACACACACATTCCCAGCTCTATGTGCAGGTTGGAAGGACTAATTTTGCTTTGAGATTCAGGAAGCAGAATTTACTGTAAGATTTTGTTCTGTCTCCAACAGGAATACAAAGCAATCTGTGATTAGAACTGAAAAGACGTGGATAATTTCTTGTTAACTCTACATATGTATGATTTAATAAATGGCAGTTCAACTCAAAATCTAAAAGTTGGTTTGAGGATTTTTTTTTTTTTTTGTATCTTGTGTCAAACTATTAGACACAGACATTCAGCTATAATGGAGTAACAGGGATCAGATTTACTTTCCTGCATTAAACTACTAAGAAAAATATTTAAAACGATGGCTTTCAGACATTGGACAAAAGATAGTGTAGAACAGTGATTTCTGAAAGAAAGGGAAAAAATGAGGTAAGCCTTATGATTGCCCCAGCCCACAGTCTGGAGAAAGTTTCCAGGAGGTAACACAGAGAGGGGGAACCCAAACAGAGCCAGGCAGTCTCCCTAAATTGAGGAGACAAAATTCAGAGTTAAGAGATGTCAAGGCATCTAGAATCATAGGGCAGAGTACCATAGAGGGGAGAGCTGCCCAGAGAGGGAAAGCTCTGAAGATGTATGGAAGGTTTCCCTGGAGGTTTTTGGTATATACTGATCTACACATGTGTGTCAGGAAAGTACTGAGATCAGGCAAAGAATCACCCAAAAGGAGCAAGCAGAAAAAAACCTAGAGATCACATAGGGCTAGGAATACTGTAATGGTTAAGATTCTGTGTCAACTTGGCTGGGCCGTGATTCTCAGTGTTTTAATGGGATCACTCCCATAATTGAATATACTGTGAGTAGCCAATCAGATGAAAGGGAGTCTCCCTGGGGATATGGACTGCATCTGAATATAAGCAGGTGTTCTGGCTTTTTGCTCTCTCCGGATCCTGTGGCTGCCTCCTGTCATCTCATCTCCGGTTCTTGGGACTTGAGCGGTCAGCTTATCTGCCGAACTTGGGATTCGTCAATCTTCACAGCCTGTGAGTGGAACCCTGCTCTCTGATCTGCCAATCTTGGGTTCGCCAGCCCCTGCAGCTGCATGACTTGGGAGAGGCCTCTACCCTGATTCACGGAATTGGGGCGTTCTAGCTTCTAAAATCACGTGAGCTGTTTTCTTGATATAAATCTCTCTCTCTCTCTCTCTCTCTATATATATATATATATATATATATATATATATATATATATATATTTATATGCTTTACTGGTTTTGCTTCTCTAGAGAACCCAGCCTAAGACATTTGGTACTGAGAGTAGGGTGGTTGTAGAGAAACAAAATTGTAGGGATGAGTTTTCTAAATTGGTTCTCAAGTTTGGTTAGTCTTAAAGATGTTGATGAGTCCTCTTCCAGTAGTAAAGAGGCCACTGCTAGTCAATGGAGTGAGGTGGAGATACAAATACGCAAAATATCACTACCAGTAGATCAGGTATTGGTGAAAGGCAAGGCTCAGGGTGAACACATGTGTGATATCTTTCTACAGATTTGTCAGAATGAGAAGTATAAGGAAGCTGGTTGGTTTGTCCTACTTTCACTAGACAAACTGGAGAAAGAGATGCGCTCAGGACTTCAGAGTCAAAGCTCAAGTGCCACATACATGACCTCAAGGCTTCCACTTGTGCTTTGAAAGAAAGCCTTATTTCTTGTAGTAACAGAGCTGAAATTGCCAAAAACTAAACCCAGAGTCTTATTGTAAGAGTGGCTGAATTGCCAACCTCGAGAGGGGTCTGAAGTTAAAGTAAGGGCATTGATTGGGAAGAAATGGGATCCTGAAACTTGGGATAGGGACATATGGGCAGATAATCAGGAAGCTGGGGACACTGAGCCCGTAAATTCTGTTGAATCACTCCTGCCAGCTGAACCACTCTCATCTGAAGAGATTTCTTCATGTTTGTCTGCTAAACTACCCTGCCCCGAAAAACCATTAGCCCCTCCACTCCCATCTGAGGAGATTAGCCCTAGCCCAGCTGCCTCTAAAGATCCCTTGCCTGAGTCATTGCCTGGGGCATTACCTGAGGCAGATGCCTTACAAGACAATGCTGAATGTTCTCAAAATAATTCCACACTACCGATTCTGGCTTCTAGACCTACAACCAGGCTTAAGTCCCAGCGAGCCTCAAAAGGTGAAGTACAAAGTGTGACCCAGGAGAGGGTACACGACACTCCAAAAGAACTACTTGACTTTTCTAATATGTACAAACAGAAACCTGGGGAATATGTGTGGGAACGGCTATTAAGGGTGTGGGATAATGGTGCAAGGAACATAAAGATGGATCAGTCTGAGTTTATTGACATGGTTCCACTAAGCACAAATTGTTCATTCAACGTTTTAGCTAGAGAAGTTAGGAATGGATCTAATAGTTTATTTGGTTGGATTGCAGAAGCATGGATTACGAGGTGGCCTACACTAAATCAAATTGAAGTACCTGCCTTGGTATACTGTAGAAGAAGGCATCCAAAGGCTTAGGGAAATTAGCATGCTAGAGTGGATTTATCAAGTTAGACCCACAGACCCACACATGGAGTGCCCAGAGAACACGCCTTTTACCACAACTGTGAGGAACAAATTTGTGAACGGAGCTCCAGTATCCTTGAAGACTGCTGTGATTGCTATTTTATGTAAGTCAGATTTGACAGTGGGAACTGCCCTAACTGAATTAAGACACCTAACTACAAGGGGGCTGATTGGATCCCGTGGTAGTAGGGGCCAAGTGGCTGCACTCAATCGACAAAGACAAGGTGGGCATGTTTACAGTAATGGACAGAGGAGTCAAAGCAGTAATCAGAATAGTCTGACTTCTATGGACTTATGGCATTGGCTACTTAGTCATGGTGTCCCTATGAGTGAAATAGATAGGAAATCTACTAAATATTTACTTGATCTATACAAATGGATAAATTCCAGGTCAGGTGAACAGCAGTTTAACTCGAATTGCCAGAATAGAGAGTCACGGTCCGTTAATCAATTCCCAGATTCAAGCGAGTTTAAAGACCCACAACACCTTGAATGAAGGGGAGGCCAGGTCCTCTTGAGGAAGGACTCCAATACACTGCCAGAATTTTTTACTGTTAATCTTTCTCCCAGCCTTCCCCAAAGGGATCTACGGTGTTTTACGAGTGACTGTTCATTGGGGAAAAGGAAATAATCAGACTTTTCAGAGATTACTGGATACTGGCTCTGAACTGAAACTAATTCCAGGAGACCCAAAACATCACTGTGGCCCACCAGTCAGAGTGGGGGCATATGGAGATCAGGTTATTAATGGAGTCTTGGCTCATGTCTGTCTCACAGTAGGTCCAGTGGGTCCCCGAACCCATCCTGTAGTGATTTCCCCAGGTCCAGAATGCATAATTGGAATAGATACACCCAGCAACTGGCAGAACCCCCACATTGGATCCCTGACAAATACAGTAGGGTCTATTATGGTAGGAAAAGCCAAGTGGAAGCCATTAGAACTGCCCCTACCTAGGAAAATAGTAAACCAAAAGCAATACTGCATTCCTGGAGGGATTGCAGAGATTATTACCACCATCAAGGACTTGAAGGATCCAGGGGTGGTGATTCCCACCACATCTGCATTCAACTCACCTATTTGGTCTGTGCAAAAAACAGATGGATCTTGGAGAATGACAGTAGATTATCGAAAACTTAACCAGGTGGTGACTACAACTGCAGCAGCTGTTGCAGATGAAGTTTCACTGCTTGAGCAAATTAATACATCTCCTAGTACCTGGTATGCAGCTATTGATCTGCTAATGCCTTTTTCTCCATACCTGTTTCAAAGGACCACCAGAAGCAGTTTGCCTTCAGCTGGCAAGGCTAGCAACGCACTTTCAGTTGCCTACCTCAGAGATACATCAACTTTCCAGCCCTGTGTCATAATTTAGTCTGCAGGGACCTTGATCACCTTTTCCTTCCACAAGACATCACACTAGTCCATTACATTGATGATATTATGCTGATTTGACCTAGTAAGGAAGAAGTGTCAATGACTCTGGACTTATTGGTAAAACATCTGCGTGCTAGAGGGTGGGAGATTAATCCCACAAAAATTCAGGCACCTTCCACTTCAGTGAAATTTCTAGGGGTCCCCTGGTGTGGGGCATGTCGAGACATACTTCTAAAGTGAAGGATAAGTTATTGGCTCTTGCTGCTCCCACAACTAAAAAGAAGGCACAACACCTAGTGGGCCTTTTTTGGATTTTTGAGGCAACATATTCCTTATTTGGATGTGCTACTCCGGCCTATTTATCAAGTGACTCAAAAAGCTGCTAGTTTTGAGTGGGAACCAGAACAAGAGAAGGCTCTGCAACAGGTTCAGGCTGCTGTGCTAGCTGCTCTGCCACTTGGACCATATGATCCAGCTGATCCAATGGTGCTTGAAGTGCCAGTGGCAGACAGAGATGCTGTTTGGAGTCTTTGGCAAACCCCTATTGGTGAATCACAGCGCAGACCCTTAGGATTTTGGAGCAAAGCTCTGCCATCCTCTGCAGATAACTACTCTCCTTTTGAGAAACAACTTTTGACTTGTTACTGGGCCTTAGTAGAGACTGAACACTTAACCATGGGACACCAAGTCACCATGTACCCTGAGCTGCCCATCATGAACCGGGCGTTGTATGGCCTACAGAGTCATAAAGTTGGATGTGCACAGCAGCACTCCATCATTAAATGGAAGTGGTATATTCGAGATTGGGCCCGAGCAGGACCCGAAGGCACAAGTAAGTTGCATGAGGAAGTCGCCCAAATGCCCATGGTCTCCACTCCGGTCACATTACCTTCCATCTCCCAGTCTGCACCTATGGCCTCATGGGGAGTTCCTTATGATCAGTTGACTGAAGAATAGAAAACTCGTGCCTGGTTTATAGATGGCTCTGCTCAATATGCAGACACCACTTGAAAGTAGACAGTGGCAGCACTACAGCCCCTTTCTGGAACATCCCTGAAGGACAGTGGTGAAGGGAAATTCTCTCAATGGGCAGAACTTCGAGCAGTGCACTTGGTTGTTCACTTTGTTTGGAAGGAGAAATGGTCAGATGTGCAATTATATACTGATTCATAGGCTGTGGCCAATGGTTTGGCTGGATGGTCAGGGACTTGGAAGGAACATGATTGGAAAATTGGAGACAAAGATTTATGGGGAAGAGATATGTGAATAGACCTCTCTGAACTGGCCAAAGAAGTGAAGATATTTGTGTCTCATGTGAATGCTCACCAAAGGGTGACCTCAGCAGAGGATGATTTTAACAATCGAGTGGATAGGACGATGCATTCTGCGGAAACCAGTCATCCTCTTTCCCCAGCTACTCCTGTCATTGCACAGTGGGCTCATGAACAAAGTGGTCATGGTGGCAGGGATGGAGGTTATGCATAGGCCCAGCAGCATGGACTTCCACTCACCAAGGCTGACTTGACTACAGCCACTGCTGAGTGTCCAATCTGCCAGCAGCAGAGACCAACACTGAATCCCCGATATGGTACCATCCCTCAAGGTGATCAGCCAGCAACCTGGTGGCAAGTTGATTACATTGGACCACTTCCATCATGGAAAGGGCAACATTTTGTCCTTTCTGGAATAGACAATTGCTCTGGATATGGATTTGCCTTCCCTACCCGCAATGCTTCTGCCAAAACTACCATCCGTGGACTTACAGAATGCCTTATCCACTGTCATGGTATCCCACACAGCATTGCCTCAGATCAAGGGACCCACTTCACAGCAAATGAAATGTGGCAGTGGGCCCATGCTCATGGAGTTCACTGGTCTTATCATGTTCCCCATCATCCTAAAGTAGCTGGCTTGATAGAACCATGGAATGGCCTTCTAAAGACACAATTATGGCGCCAGCTAGGTGGCAATACCTTGCAAGGTTTGGGAAAAGTTCTCCAGGAGGTTGTATATGCTCCAAACCAGTGTCAAATATATGGTGCTGTTTCTCCCATAGCCAGGATTTGTGGGTCCAGGAATCAAGGGGTGGAAATAGGAGTGGCACCACTCATTACCCCTAGTGACCCACTTGCAAGATTTTTGCTTCCCCTCCCCTCGACCTTATGCTCTGCAGGCCTAGAGGTCTTAGTTCCAAAGGGAAAAATGCTCCCACCTGGAGACACATCACTGATTCCACTGAACTGGATGCTAAGAATGCCACCTGACCACTTAGGGCTCCTTATGCCTCTGCATCAACAGGCAAATAAAGGAGTTGCCATACTGGCTGGTGTGATTGATCCTGATTACCAAGAGGAAATCGGATTGATATTACATAATGGAGGTAAAGAAGAGTATGTCTGGAATGCAGGAGATTCCTTGGGGCATCTCTTAGTACTACCATGCCCTGTGATTAAAGTCAATGGAAAACTACAGCAACCTAATTCCGACATGGCTACTAATGACCCAGACCCTTGTAGAATGAAGGTTTAGGTCACCCCCCCCCCAGGCAAAGAACCAAGACCAGCCAAGGTGCTTCCTGAGGGCAAAGGGAATACAGAATGGGTGGTGGAAGAAGGTAGTTCTAAATACCAGTTACAGCCACATGACCAGTTACAGAAATGGGGACTGTAATTGTTATGAGTATTTCTGTTTTGTATGTGTGCATCAAATATTTTTGTTTCCTTTACTTACAAAAGATAAGATGTGAACGGGCCTAGTGCGTTTTCAATTGTACGCGAGTTAGTTGTATCATGTTAGGTGCAAGTATGACTTTTTAGTTTTCTTTATTCAGAGATTATGTATGGTTTAAGGAGATGTGTACGTGTGCCCAGTTGACAAGGGGTGGACTGTGATTGTTAAGATTGTGTGTCAGCTTGGCTGGGCTATGATTCTCAGTGTTTTAATGTGAACACTCCCATGACTGAATATACCATGACTAGCCAATCAGATGAAAGGGAGTCTCCTTGGGGGTGTGGCCTGCATCTGAATATAAGCAGATGTTCTGGCTTTTTGCTCTCTCTGGATCCTGCGGCTGCCTCCTGTCATCTCATCTCCAGTTCTTGGGACTTGAGCTGTCAGCTTATCTGCCGAACTTGGGATTCATCAATCTTCACAGCCTGTGACTGGAGCCCTGCGCTCTGACCTGCTGATCTTGGGTTCGGCAGCCCCTGCAGCTACGTGAATCAGGAGAAACCTTGTGATCTTGCCTGCCAATCTTGGAATTCATCAATCTTCACAGCTTGTGAGCAGGAGGCCTGCTCTCTGACCTGTCAATCTTGAGCTTACCAGCTTCTGCAGCTGTACGACTTGGGAGAGGCCTCTACCCTGATCCATGGACTTGGGACGTTCTAGCCTCTACAATCACGTGAGCTGTTTCCTTGATATAAATCTCTCTGTATGTATATATTTATATGCTTTACTGGTTTTGCTTCTCTAGAGAACCCGGCCTAAGACAAATAGTTCATATTCCATTATGTCAGAATACAAAGACTTCCTAAAACCTGTGAAATAAAATAGAGCCCTCAGTGGGGTTTTACATCAGTAACCAAAAACAAACAAAAGTGAAACCAGTTGCTGTCTAGTCAATTTGATTCATGTGCATCAGAGTAAAATGGGGCTCCACAGGTTTTTTTAATAACATTTTCATATGTACAGTTTAGTGACGTCAGTTACATTAGTCATGTTGTGCAACCATCTCCAGTATCCATTTTCAAATTTTCTATCATAATAAACAAAAACTCAATGCTTCCTAAACGAAGACTCCCCCTCTCCCCTCCCCCTTCCCCCCTGCCTCTCACCCCTGGTAACCACTAATAAACTTTGCTCTCTATATATTTCCCTGTTTTAGATATTTCATATCAGGGAGATCATACAATATTTGTCCTTTTGTGATTGACTTACTTCGCTAGGCGTAATGTTTTCAAGGTTCATCATTGTTGTAGCATCTATCAGGACGTCATTTCTCTATGTGGCTGAATAATATTTCATTGTATGTATATACCACATTTTGTTTATCCATTCATCTAATGATGGATTTAGATTGTTTCCACCTTTTGGATATTGTGAATAGCGCTGCAATGAACATTGGGGCAAATATATCTGTTGGCGTCATTGTTTTCAAGTCTCTTGGTTATATGCCTGGGAGAGGAATTGGTTGCTCTATGTTTAACTTTTTGAAGAATCACTGTTTTCCACAGCAGCTGTACCACTTTGCATTCCCACCAGCAAAGGATAAGGGTTCCAGTTTCTCCATATTCTTGCCAAAATTTGTCTTCTTTTTTTTCTTAGCCATCTTGTCTGTTGCCATCAAGTATATTCTCACTCATAGTGACCCTATAGGACAGAGTAGAACTGCCCCATGGGGTTTCCAAGGCTGTAATCTCTACAGAAGCAGACTACAATATCTTTCTCCCATGGAGCAGCTGGTGCATTTGAACCATCAACCTTTCAGTTAGCAGCCAAGTGCTTAAGCACTGCACCACCAGGGCTCCTTTTAGCCATCCTAGAGGGTAAAGTGGTATCTCATTATGGTTTTTATTTGCATTTACCTAATAGATAATGATGTTGGGCATCTTTTCATGTGCTTGTTGGCCATTTATATTCTTTGGTGAATGTCTATTCAAATCTTTTGCCTATTTTTTGAATGGATTGTTTGTCTTTTTGTTGTTACATTGTAAGAGTTCTTTATATATTTTTTATATTAATCCCTTATCTGATATATGATTCCCATATAAATTTGAGATCGTTGATTCACTTTTGGTTAATTTTCATGTATGTTGTAACGGGTGAATCCAGCTTCATTCTTTTCATTTGGCTATCCAGTTGTCCAAGCACCGTTTGTTAAAGAGAGAATATTTTCCCCATTGCATGGCCTTAGCCCTCTTGTCAAAAAACAATTGAATGTAGAAGTACAAGTTTATTTCTGGATACTCAATTATGTTCCATTGATCTATATGTCTATTATTATAACAGTACTAGACTGTTTTGATTATTGTAGATTTGTAGTATGTTTTGAGATTAGGAAGTGTGAGTTCTCTTGCTTTGTTCTTCTTCATGATTGCTTTGGTTATTTGGGGCCTCTTCCAATTCTGTATAAATTTTAGGACTGCTTTTTTCCATTTCTGCAAAGAAGACTGTTGGAATTTTGGTCAAGATTGTGTTGAATCTATACATAGCTTTGGGTAGTATTGACATCTTAACAATGTTAATTCTTCCAATCCATGAACATGGAATGTCTTTCCATTTACTTAGATCTTCTTTAATTTCTTTAAGCAGTGTTTTATAATTTTCATCGTGTAAATCTTTCATCTGCCTGGTAAAATCTATTCCTAGCTATTTTATTCTTTTTAATGCTATTATAAATGGAATTATTTTCTTAATTTCCTTTTTCAGATTGCTCATTGCTGGTGTATAGTAACCCAACTGATTTTTATCTGTTGACCTTGAACCTTGCAACGTTGATTAATTCCTCTATGTGCTCCATAGGGTTTTCAATGGCAGATTTTTTGGAAATAGACCACCAGGACTTTTTTCCAAGGCACCTCTGGGTGGACTCAAACCAAAACCCTTTCAGTTAGCAGAAACCTAGTGTGTTAACCATTTGTACCACCCAGGGACTCCTTTACAACAATAAACCAAAAAAAACAAAACTGTTGCCGTCAAGTCAATTCTGACTCATAGCAACCCTGTAGGACAGAGTAGAACTGCTCCATAGGGTTTCCAAGGAGCAGCTGGTGGAATTGAACTGCCAACCTTTTGGTTAGCAGCCAAGCTCTTAACCACTGTGCCACCAGGGCTCCTTTACATCAATAGTGGGGCCAAATTATCTCAAGGCTGAAGGCTATTCTGGACCTGCTTCACAATACTTAAAAGCAAGAAACAAAAGGATCAAATTGTTTCTAAGTAACTTAACACTCTCCTAGAACAAAACTCTAAAATATTTAATGAAATACCAAAAAATGTAGCACTGAATGATGTAAAATTCAAAATATCACCCAATCAAAACATTCCTGCAAAGAAAAATGAGAAAAATAATCAATGAAAGGAAAAAGACCAAGTAATTGTAAATGAAAATAACTATTATAAATATATTTTGTACATTCTTAAAGGTAAAGGAAGGCATAAGAATGATAAGGAGAGACATGGAAGATGTAAAAATGACCTAAATTGAACTTCTAGCCATGAAAAACAAAGGTTTGAATTGATGAATATATTGGATAATACTAATAGCTAATTAGATGCTGCAGAAGAAAATATTAGAAATTGAAGACGTTAGTAGAAGAAACTATCAAAATTGAAAAATAAAGGGAGAAAAAGATTGCAAAAAAAAGAGAAGGTCATCAGTAAATCATGAAACAAAATCATATGTGCCAAAAGTAAGGTTGTCTGCTCTCATCACTTCTATGTAACATTTTACTGGAGAATTTAGCCAGTGCAATAATAAATGAAACAGAAATAAAAGACATCCAGATTGGAATGGAAAAAGTCAAACTGTCTGCATCTGTAAAGGACATGATCATCTATTTAGAAAGTCCTAAAGAATCTACAAAAAGGATACTAGAGCTAATTAATAAATGGATTTAGCAAAGTTGCAAGAGTCAAGGTCAATATACACAAGTCAATTGTATTTCTCTATATGAGTCAGGAATAATTGGAAATTAAGGCTAAAAAATACCATTTATAATGTTGTTGTTGTTAGGTGCCATTGAGTCAGTTCCAACTCACAGCGACACTATAGGATAGAGTAGAACCGTCCCATAGGGTTTCCAAGGAGAGGCTGGTAGATTTGAACTACTGACCTTTTGGTTAGCAGCTGAACTCTTAATCACTATGCCACCAGGGCTTCAACCATTTACAATAGCATCTAAAAATATTGAATACTTAGGCATAAACTTAACAAAAGATGAGCACAACCTCTACAGTGAGAAATACAAACCATTGAAGAGAGGATTTAAAGAGGAACTAAATAAATAAGGTGATATATACCATATTCATAGACTGGAAGACTCAATATTGTTAAGATGCCTTTTCTACTCAAATTGATTTATAGATTGAATGCAATCCTAATTAAAATCCCAGCAGGCTTCTGTATAAAAATTGATAAGCTGACTCTAAAGTTTACTTGGAATTGCAAAAGACCTAGAATAAAGAAACCAATTTTGAAAAGGAAAAACAAAGTTAAAGGGCTGACATTATCTTATTTCAATGTAATATGTTGTTGTTTTTAGGTACCATTAAGTTGGTTATGACTCATAGTGACCCTATGTATAACAGAACAAAACACTGCCTGGTCCTGTGCCATCTTCACAATCATTGCTATGTTTGAGCCCATTGTTGCAGCCACTGTGTCACTCCGTCTCATTGAGGGGTTTCCTCTTTTTCATTGACCCTCTGCTTTACCAAGCATGATGTCCTTCTGATAACATGCCCAAAGTATGTAAGATGAAGTCTTGCTATCTTACTTTCTAAGGAGTATTCTGGCTGTATTTCTTCCAAGACAGATTTGTTTGCTCTTCTGGCAGTCCATGGTATATTCAATATTCTTCGCCAACACCATCATTCAAAGGCATCAACTCTACTTTGGTATTTCTTATTTATTATCCAGCTTTTGCATGCATATGAGGCAGTTGAAAATACCACGGCTTGGGTCAGGTTAGTCCTCAAAATGACATCTTCGCTTTTTAACACTTTAAAGAGGTCTTTCGCAGCAGGTTTGCTCAATGCATAAATCAATTTAATATACAAGTGTAGTAATTAAGACAGTGTGATACTGGAATAAAGATAGATACACAGATCAATGGAACAGAATATAAAGTCCAGAAATAAACCCATACTTATATGGCCAATCGATTTTCATCAATAATGACAAGGAATCCAATGGGGAAAGGATAAACTTTTCAAGAAAGTGTGCAAGAACAATTGGGTATTCATATAAAAAAGACCATCAACCCTTACCTTATGCTATATACAAAAATTAGCTCGAACTGGATCATAGATCTAAATGAAAAATTCCTATCAGAAAACGTAGGATAAATCTTTAGTGATCTTAGGTTAGGCACATATTTTAAAATAGGATACAAAAAGCAAGGACTGTAAAAAATATTGATATATTATACTTCTTCAAAAATAAAATCTTTTCCTTTTCAAAGTTGCTGCTAAATAAATAAAAATGCAGCCGTGGACTGGCAGAAAATATTTGCAAAACATAGACCCAAATCCTTATACTTGTATGTTATATATGTACATATGTGTGTGTGTGAGTGAAATAACAATGGTACATATATGTTATGGGTTGAACTGTATCCCCCCAAAATATGTGTTTTAAATCCTAACCTCTATTTCTGTGGTCATAATCCCATTTGGGAATGGGTTGTCTTTGTTTTGTTCATGAGGCAGGATTAGTGAAGGGTATGTTGTGAGTGAATTTCTTTTGAAATATAAAAGAGATTAAACAAGCAAGCAGAGCAGAGAGACCAGGACAAGAGATGACAAGCCACATGAAGATCGCCCAGGAGCAGAAGCTCAGAGGAAACAAGGATCTTCCTCCAGAGCCAACAGAGTGAGAAAGCTTTCCCCTAGACCTGTCACTCTGAATTTGAACTTCTAGCCTCCTAAACTATGAGAAAATAAGTTTCTGATTGTTAAAGTCATCCACTTGTAGTATTTCTGTTATAGCAGCACTAGATAACTAAGACAGAATTTGGTACCAGAAATGGCGTGCTGCTCTAACAAATACCTAAAATGTGGAAGTGGTTTTGGAATTGGGTAATGGGTAGAGGCTGGAAGAGTTTTAAGGCACCTAATAGTGAAAGCTTCGATTGCCTTGAAGTGACAGTTAGTAGAATTATGCATTTCAAAGACAATTCTGGTGAGGGCTCAGAAGGAAGTGAGGAGAGCTATAGAGAAAGTCTCTATCATCTTAGAGAATACATGCCAGCAAAAGAAGGTTACTAGAAATGTGGACATCAAATGTACTTCTGGTGAGGCATCAAAAGAAAATGATGAACATATGATTGGACAATGGAGAAAGAGTGATGCTTTTTATGAAGTAGCAAAGAACTTGTCTGAATTATGTTCAAATATTTGGTGGAAGGTAGAACTTGTAAGTGATGAACTTGGATATCTGGCTGATGAGATTTCTAAGCAAGATCTTAAAGGGGCTTCATGGTTTCTCTTTGCCACTTATAGTGAAATGTAAGAGGAAAAAGATGGACTTAAAAATGAACTGTGCAAAATGAAAACATAACTTAAAGATTTTGAAAATTCTGTTGTACAGACTAAGGACACATGTCCTAGAATGTTCACCAAAGGCATGGTTACACAATCTTTTGTTAAAGAGATTCAGCCTGTGACTGATGGGTCTAACCAACTACCACAGCAGAAAACCCATCAACTTAGACTGAAGGGGACAGAGTAAGAACAAACAGAAAGAATGTAGTCTGCCTCTTGGAATTCTACAGGCAGGAAACAGGCCAAAGAAGTTACATCTGTTGTCCTTCAAGAAAAGAAAAGAACCATCCTTGGATTAGCTCAGAGATCAACACAACTGTTGGAAGGAGCACAGGAAGCCGTGACTTCTCGTTTTCAAATGGTGGGGCCACGGTCTCCTGGATCTCAACGAGTGGGGCCACAGCTTCCTAGGTTTCAAAGAGTTGTATCTTCACCAACTCGGTTGAAGAGTGTGGGGCTGTCGTTAAGGTGAGCCAGGGGGATGGGGCCACAGCCCAAAGCTGAGGGGGTGGGGTTGCCATGTCCAAGGGGCAGAAAAATGGGGCCTGCCAGAGCAGAGGGGGTGGAGTCTCTGCTCAGATGTACTAGGAAAATGGGGCTGGCCAAAATCATTGGAACAGAGTTGCCAACCCACTGGGTCTGGAAGGCAGAACTGAAAACCAGAACCAAAGGACCTCCACCCAGAATCCAGAGGACATGGCCAATACCCAGAGTCTGCAGGGCGGGGCCATTGCCCAGATGGTCTCAGAGAACAGAGGATTATTTTCAAGACTTCAGAACTAACATAAATTGTTCTGCTGAGTTTTGGACTTGCTTGATGCCCATTGTCCCTTCTTTCCCTCCGGTTTCTCCCATTTGTAGTGGAAACGTCTAACTTGTGCCTGTTTCACCATGGTACTTTGGAAATAGATAATTTGTAATCTAGATTTCACAGGTTCACATACAAGGAGGAATTTTACCCCAGAATGGAATAAGCTTAAAGTCTCACCCATACTTAATTTAGATGATTCAGAAGATAAGATTTTGGACGTGGAGTGAATTTAAGACTTCTGGAATGATGTGATGTGGTGAATGTATTTTACATGTGGTAATGACATGAATTTTGGGGGCCCAAAGGATGGAATGTTATGGGTTGAATTGAGTACCCCAAAAATATGTGTTTTAAATCCTAACATCTATGCCTGAGGTTATAATCCCATTGGGAAATGGACTGTCTTTATTATGTTAACGAGACAGGATTAATGTAGGGCATATCTTGAGTCAGTCTCTTTTGAGATATAGAAGAGACTAAACAAGCAAGCAGTGCTGAGAGACAGGGAAGAGACATGTCAAGCCACATGAAGATCACCCAGGAGCAGAAACTCAGAAGAGACAAGGACCTTCCTCCAGGTGGCACTTTCTTAAAAAAAGTTAAACACACACCTACCAAATGATCCAGCCATTCCACTTCTAGGTATTTTACAAGAGAAAAGAAAACACATATATGCACAGAGCCTTGTCCATTAATGTTCATAGCTACCTCATTTGTAAAAGTAAAAACAAAAATAAAATTTTAAAAACAAACAACCCAAATATCCATCAATATGTGAATGGATAAACAAATTGTGACATATCCATACAATGGAATACTACTCAGCAGCTACAAGCAACCACATGGAAAAATCTTAAAATAATTATGCTGAGTGAAAGAAGTCAGAAATGAAAGAGTAATATTGCATGGAGCCATTTATTTAAAATTCCATGAAATGCAAACTAATCTATGGTGATGAAAAGCAGACTAGAAGTTGCCTGTGTATAAGGGGAAAGAAGAGAGGGATTACGAAGGGGCATGAAGAAAGTTTTTGGATGATGTATATTATGTTCATTAACTTGATTGTGGTGATGGTTGCACAGTTACACACATAAATCAAAGCTTATCAAATTATACAACTCAAATATGTACAGTTTATTGAACACTGATTATACCTCAATAAATTTGTAAAACTTGAGGAGCCCTGGTGGTGTAGTGGTTAAGAGCTTGGCTGCTAACCAAAAGATTGGCAGCTCAAATCCACCAGTTGCTCCTTGGAAACCTTAAGGGGGCAGTTCTACCCTGTACTATAGGGTCGCTATGAGTCGGAACTGACTCGACTGCACCTAACAACAACTAAGTAAATTGAATGGGAAGGTATCATGCTGGTGAGATTTGAGTGCAGTGTCAAATTCCTCAACCTACAAATATATTTCCTTTAAACTTAGTCTTTTCTTCCTTTCTGCTCTGAAATTCTCAGTATTCCAAGTAGTTACAGTTAGGCAACACACACACACACAAAAAAAAAAAAAAAAAAACCTGTTAAAATGTTTCTAGTGCCTGCCTCTCTCAAATGAACACATTAGCATACATTACTTAATTAGACTAGCTAGCTATCCTCTTGGAAAACACAGAAAATTTCCCTTTGAGGGAATGAGGTATAGTACCCAAAAGTTTCAGGAAGGAGTACAGTAATGATCAGTAAAAGGTAGAAGCAGTGGTGAGTAGGAGAAGGCAGCTTGGGAGCACGTATGGGTCACTGAGATGGCTCGACCTCAGGGTTGCTGGTAAAGAGGGAGGCTAGTGCCAAAAGGAAATTGTGCTCTTCTCTATTCATAAATTTGCCTAAAGCCAGTCTAAACAAACCATTTTTTTAAAGAGAGAGAGCTGAAAACAGGAATAGCAGAAAATAGGACTAACTCTGAATGCCAGTAGCAATGAGGGTGGCCCAACTTTATGTGATGCCAGATCTTTTTTTCTATGTATTTTACACATGGATTTTTTTCTCTTCTTTTATTGAATTTTAGATGAAGGTTTACAAAACAAACTAGCCTCTCATTAAACAGTTAGTAGGCATATTGTTTTATGGTATTGGTTAACAACCCCTTGACATGTCAGTACTCCCCTTCTCAACTCTGGCTTCCCTATTTGGGTTATTTGCATCCTCTCCTGTTTTTCCTTTTCAGTTTGGCTACTGGTTTGTTGATACTGTTGATCCTTTCAAAGAACCAACTTTTGGTTTTGTTGACTCTTTCTATTGTTTTTCTGTTCTCTATTTCATTTATTTCTCCTCTGATCTTTATTATTTCCTTTCTTCTAGTGGCTGTGGGCTTTTTTTGCTGTTCTCTTTCTATTTGTTTGAGTTCTGTAGTTAATGTTTTGATTTTGTCACTTTCTTCTTTTTTGATGTGTGCATCTATTGCTATAAATTGTCCTCTGAGGACTGCCTTTGCTGTGTCCCAAAGGTTTTGGTATGATGTGTTTTCATTCTCATTTGATTCTAGGAATTTTTTTATTCCATCTTTGATTTCTTCTATTACCCAGTGGTTATTAAGTAGGATGTTATTTAATTTCTATGTAATTAATTTTTTTTCCTTTCTCTTCCTGTTGTTAATTTCTAGTTTGATGGTGTTGTGATCAGAGAAGATACTTTGTATTATTTCAATGTTTTGGATTTTGTTGAGGGTTGCTCGGTGGCCTAAGTTGTGGTCTATTTTGGAGAACGTTCCATGTGCGTTGGAAAAGAATGTATACTTTGCAGCTGTTAGGTGGAATGTTCTATACATGTCTATGAGTTCAAGTTTGCTGGTTGTGGCTTTTAAATCTTCTGTATATTTGTTGAGTTTCTTTCTAGATGTTCTGTCTTTTACCAAGAGTGGTATGTTGAAGTCTCCTACTATTACAGTGGAACTGTCAATTTCTCTTCTCAGTGATGTTAAAGTTTGCTTTATGTGTTTTGGAGCCCTGTCATTGAGTGTGTAGACATTTATTATGGTTATGTCTTCATGCTGAATCATCCCTTTAATCATGATATAGTGCCCTTCTTTGTCTTTTATGGTGGATTTTGTTTTCAAGTCTATTTTATCTGAGATTAGTATTGCCACTCCTGCTCTTTTTTGGTGGCTGTTTGCTTGATATATTTTTTCACCGTTTGATTTTTTAATAAATTTATGTTTTTATTTCTAAACGTGTGTCTCTTGTAGACAGCATATTGATGGATCTTCTTTTTTTATCCATTCTGTCACTCTCTGTCTCTTTATAGGTGCATTTAGGCCATTTATGTTCAGTGTAATTATTGATGGGTGTGACTTTATTGTTGTCATTTTGTAGTGCTTTTTTTGTGGTGCTGACGATTTCTTTGTTCCTCTTAGTCTCCTGTGCTGAATTCCTTTTGTTTGTGGATTTTTTTTCATTACTTTTGTTTTTGTAGATTTTGTTTTTACTGAGACTTTATGTTTTTCTTCTTGATTTTGATGAATAGGTTAGTTAACTTTTCCTTGTGGTTACCTTGAAATTTACCCTTACCTTCATAGGTTTGAACCAGTCTATCATTACTTGCCTTCCTCTCCATTAGAAAGTTCTATACCTACACCATTTATTCCCTCTTTTATTGTTCTGACAGTGTCATCATTTGCAGATTAACCTGTCTGGTTCCCTGTTGTAAATGTCTTCATTTTGAATAGTCTTTAAGAGTTCATTTCCTAGGTGGTATCTGGCTGGTGCAATCTTGTGTCCTAGATTCAGACTGTCTTCTGATGTTGTTTGTTCTCAAACCGAAGAACTCCCTTTAATAATTTTTGTAAGTTTGGCTTGGTTTTTACATATTCCTTTAATTTCTGTTTATCTGGAGATGTCCTAATTTCACCATCATATTTGAACTACGGTTTTGCATGATATATTATTCTTGATTGACAATTTTTTTCTTTCAAGGTTTTATATATGTCATCCCATTGCGTTCTTGCCTGCATGGTTTCTGCCAGGTAATCAGAGCTTGGTCTTATTTTTTTTCCTTCTGTATGTGACTTTTTCTTTTTCTCCAGCTGCTCTCAGGATTCTTTCTTTGTCTTTGGTTTTAGCGAGTGTGATTATGCTATGCCTCGGTGATTTTCTTTTTGTGTCTATCCTATATAGGGTTCATTGAGCTTCTTGGATGGTCAGCTTTTCATCTTTCATGATATTAGGGAAATTTTCTGTTAGCAGTTCTTCAATGGTCCTCTCTGTGTTTTCTGTTTTCTCCCCCTGTTCTGGAACCCCAATCAATTGCAATTTTTGCTTTTGATTGTATCCCATGTAATTCTCAAGGTTCGTTCATTTTTCTTTGTTCTTTTTTCCGATTTTTTTCCTCAAAGTTGTAGCCAAGTGTTTGTCTTCAATTTAACTAATCCTGTTTCCATTCTTTCAAACGTGTTGCTCAGCCCTTCTATGACACTGTCCATTTCTGAAATATTGTTGTTTACCTTTTGGATTTCTAATTGTTGTTTTTGTATGATTTCTAGTTTTGAATTTATTTTGACATTCTGTTCCTGTATTATTTTCCTGAATTCTTCAATTTTTTTGGCTGTATTTTCCATGGATTTGTCTGCCTTTTCCATGAATGTGTCTATTTTTTCCTCATTTTTGCCTGCTTTTTGCTTCAACTCTTGGATAGTTCTGAATATTAGAGATTTGAATCCCTATCAGGTAGCTCTAGTGCCTTTTCTTCTACTGGAAAGTCGTCTGGTGTTTTATTTTGGATGCCTCCTGGAACCATCCTGTCCTGTTTTTTTATATGTTTTGTTATTGTCTGCTCTCTTCAGGACATTCAGTAGTTATTTTCTTCTTTTATTGATTGTAGATTCGTTTGTTTCATCCTGCTTTTTTGTTTTATTTGGTTATATCTGAGCAGGTGGGCTATGTGTTCTTTGTTGTTTGCTCATCTGTGGACACGATATTTTTCACCTCCTTGTCCGATGGTCAGGGCCAGTAGCTCAGCTGTGGTGTAGCAGAGCAGGTACAGCTGAAGGGTAGGGACTGGGATCAGTTTTTTGTGACACGCAATTGGACTGACAAAATTAGTCAGTGGTCAGCGCAGGGCAGGTTCCAGTAGGTAGTGCCTGTATTGCTCAGGAATGCAATGTTTAGCACAGTGCGGATAGGCAGGAGGTAGGAAGAGAGGGAGGTTGTGATGTGTGGAGCTATGTTGGGTATGGAAAAGGAGAGATGACAGAAAAGCAGGAAAAAAATGCTGAGGGAGCTTGCCATTGGAGTGGAGAGACAAGAAATGAGACATGGAGAAAAAAAGAAGAAAAAATAAATTATTTTTAAAAATTACAAAAAAATAATAAATTAAAAAATGCCCCCATACATCTCACCAGTGTGGATGCAGACCAGGGAGTGACTCCCATGTTGTGCAGTATAGCCCAGCTGTAAAGGGTGGAGATGATACACAGAGCCAGGTATTCAGGAGACAGTAAAAGAAGGTAAGTATGAAGAGACAAGAAACCGAAAAATGAAGAAAAATAAAAGGAAAAAAGAAAGAGAAAGCAAACAAACAAAAAAAAAAAAAAAGAAGAGGAAAACATAAAGTCCCTAGGGATCCCACCACCTGCGCGGACTGGCGAAAGACTGGGGAAGCAGTTCCCCAGCTGAGCAGCATTTCACAGCCTGTCAAGAAGAAGCAAAGATGGCACACAGAGTCAGGTGTTCAAGAGAAAGGAAGGGAAGGAGGTGAGAGGCAGGGAAGAAACCAAAAGAGGCTGAAAAAAGCAATACCAGCAACAAAGAAGTGGCACTAAAGAAGCCAGCTGGTGTGGGCAGGGTGAATTCACATGGCAGAGAACCAGCGCCTCCAGTGCCGCAGTCGCAGCCCGCTGGGGAGCTGCAGATCGGCTCGCTGGGAAGCTGGGAAGCTGTCCACAGGGAAGCAGTGAATTGGTCTGCTGGGAAGCTGGGAATCCACTTGCTGGGAAGCTGGGAATCCACTTGCCGGGAAGCAGCGGACCTGCCAGCCAGGAAGCAGTGAAGGTCAAGCAAGGGCAGGCAGGGTGGGTGGTGAGAAAGCGTGTCTCACTGGTTACCAGATGCTCTGTCTCCTGCTGGGAGCTCCATGAATCTGCTTTCTCATACTCCCTGTCCACTGATTTCTGGCAGGAGTCCAAGATGGTGGATCCATGCTGTACTATCTGATAGGGGACCTCTGCTCATATCTCTCCTCGATCTGTTCTATGTCAATTTGTTATACCTTTTGTTGCATTCTTTATCTCTTCATTTGATGCTTAAGGTTCCAGGATTAATGTTTGTCTGTTTTACTTAGTTTTTCTGGTCTTTGCTGTGGAGGGACAGTGTGGTGCTTCTGTCTATAGTGTTATGTTCCCAGAAATTGCATGTGGATTTTGCATGTAGAGTTCCCTCTCAATTTCTGAATTGATAGGAAACTGGGTAAGGAATTGTGTAGATATGGCTTTATGCATTCTGTAGACATTAATAAGTATTTAGAGAATAATTTGTATATAGCTAGAAGTGTGAATGTTTGTTTATTTACATACCCATGAGTTCAGGTGTGTGTATTTGTAACTCCATATGAATAGAATGAACTTGAGTCTAAGGATCATATTGGTTGGATAATGAAGAGAAGGCTCCTCAGCTTAAGCTTCACTTGGGTAAACCAGAATTTTGAATATTGGGGGATTATACTCAGTAAACTCCTCTTGTCTTTCTTCTTATTTCGCTGTCCACTTCTGAGTTTCCTTTGCTGATTCTTCCTCATTTCACCATACAAATTTTTCAATGCCCCAAGGCTTAGTTCTCTATTTAATCCATATTTACACCCTTGGTGATCTCTTCTAGTCTCATGGCTTTAATTTTATCTATATGCTTATGACCAACAAATTTGCATCTCTAGCCATGAACTTTCCCCGAATGCCGGACTCATGTATGATTGCCCACCCAACATCTCCACACGAATATTTGATAGACATCTCAAACTTAATATGCTTGAAACTAAGCTGTTGGAATCCTCTAAATCTACTCTTCCAGCAATTTTGCTCTTCTGCATAAATGACATTTCATTGCTTCCAGTTGTTCAGGCCAGGAACCCTGAAGTCATCTGTGACTCCTCTTTCACATCTGCATCTAATCCATTTATGAACCTTGTCTATAAAGACAGATTTGCCATGAAACTGATGAAGCTTAACTTTTCACTTGCATGAGCCTGTCCTAAGCCCTGGGAGGGACCTTAAAAATGTGTACATATGGTCATATAGTTCTGTTTAATTTGAGGAAGTTAATTTTTGTATTTTTTCCTTAATAAAATCTCTCAAAATTGTATGAGCGTCAAGACTAATAATATATTTTCTAATATATATGTGTGTGTGTGTGTGTGTGTATCTCCAGAACCTAACCACTAGTTAGCTACCTCTTCTGCTAGCACCCTTTTTCAAGCTACCGTCATTTATCACTCAGATTGTTACATTAGCTTCCTAATAATTCTTATTGATTCCACTGTTGTTCACCCTGAGTTTGTTCCACCAACACTCAAGTATAATTGTAAGTCTAATCATGTCACTCTTCTGTTCAACACATCTGATGACTTTTCATCTTAGACAAAATAAAAACTAAAGTCATTACTATAGTCCATAACAAGAGATGGCAAACTATGGCCCATGGGACAAATCTGGTCTGAAGACTGTTTTTGTATGATCCATGAACCGAGAATGTTTTTTTGTTTTGTTTTTTACATTTTTAGATAGCTGAAAATATCAGAAGAAGATTTGGTGGCATGTAAAAATTATCTGAAATTCACATTATAGTGTCCATAAATAAAGCTTTATTGGAGCACCTTAATTTGTTTAGGTATTGTACTACAATGACAGTGTTCAATAACTGTGACAGAAACATGTGGAGCTCTCACTGCTTCACACTGCTTCTCAGTGTACTACAAATAATAGTGATGCAGTTATAACTTGGGATTGTTTAGAGTGTCACATGTACCATCGCACAAACATTGCATTGATTTTCTTATTACCAATGCATATTCAAGGAAAGAATGGAAAAGTGGAGTTTGACTATCATGCTTTTAAGGCACAATGAAGTGTGGACTGTTTTGTTATCAAATTAGGTGGCAAAGCATTGTTTCTTTAGCAATGACAATATAGCTGTGCTACAAGAATACAATACATGTTGACATTACCAGACTAAATACTCATCATAATATCCCCAACTCACAACAAAACAACAATAAGAAAAATTAGAAAACTCAAAATGGAATATCACATCATGGTATAATTTCTACAAAAATTGAAAATGTAGATGAGGCTATGACTAAAGTAAATTTTTGAGTGGTTGATGTGTTAGATAAGCATAGAAAAACCATTTACTGACTTGAGTTAATTAAATTATGTTTTATTGTAGACTTGCTAAGAACAGTTGCTTGAAGAGTTGAGGACACTAGCAACAATATCAATAGAAAATTAAAAAAAAAACAGCAAGTGATTTCAAGTAGTTTTCCTTGGCTCTTGACATGTCAACAGATATTACCAACACTGCTCAGTTGTTGTTATTTAATTTAAGATGCAATGCCAAGTTTGAAATGACTGAAGAATTAGCCTCTATGAGTACTTCTAATGGAAGAACTACAGGCAAGAATATTTTCAAAAAGGTTCAGTACAACCGGAAGTTAAATCTCCTAAGATGTGTTACAACTGATGGTGGTAAAAATACATGTATAGCTGAAAAAGGTTTAGTTGCACAAATTGCCAAAACTCATGAAAATGTGAGGTGTTTAAAGCCCATGGTTATTTTTGTATTATTCATTAGCAGTTATGTTGTGGAAAATATTTGAACCTGTCATGTTTTATTGAACCAGTAATGTCAATGGTAAATTTCTCTCACCCTTGTGGTCTGAACCAGTGTCAGTTTCATGAATATTTGTGAGAAATAGAAGTTGAATATCCTGACTTGCCCTAGCAGACAAATAATTTGATGACTTAGTAATTGTAAAGTTTTGTTGTGATTTTTGGAGCTCAGGGTTAAGATTGAAATTTTTCTGAATGAGAATTGCTTTCAACCACTGTTACTGAACACTGAAAATCTGGAAATTAGCTTCTGTTGCACACTTGATAATGTTTCTTTTTTATTTTATTTTATTATTGTTGTCAAGAATATACACAGGAAAACATACACAAATTCAACTGTTTCTACATGTGCATTTCAGTGACATTAATTACATTGTTTGTGTTGTGCAACCATTCTCACCCCCTTTTCTGAGTTGTTCATCCCATATTAACATAAACTCACTGTACCCTAAGGTTCCTATCTAATCTTTCAAGTTGCTTTTGTCACTTTGATCCCATATAGGTAATTATTAAAAGAGTATAATGCTCAAGGTAAACATTTTTTACTAGTTTAGCTAAACTATTGTTTGGTTTTAAGAAGACTTTAGAGGATATTTTTGGTTTAAATTTTAAAGATGAACTCAGGGCAATAGTTTTAGGGGTTCATCCAGCCCTCTATGGCTCCATAAAGTCCCTGAGAATATGAGATTCTGTTGTTCATGGAAGCAGTTAGCCACACATTCCATATCCTCCTCTTATTTCTCTCTCCTTCTTCCTCTGTTGCTCCAGGTGAGTAGAGAACAATTGCCATGACTTGGGTGACTGCTTGTAAGCTTTTAAGACCCCAGGCACTACACAACAAACTAGGAGGTAGAACAGAAGCACTAAACATGTTATTAGGCCAATTAACTGGGAAGTCCTGTGACTCCATGACCCTAAACCTCCAAACCAAGGAAGAAAATCCCATGAGGTTTTTGGTTGTACATAAGCAGCATTGGCCGCTACTCATTTTGTTGTTGTTGTTGTTCTTTGTTGTAAATATATCTATCACACAACTTTTACCAATTCAACTTCTTACAGGTGTACAACTTATCTACATAATTACAATAATTGGCCATGCAACCCTACCCTTAATCAATGCTATTTTTCCATCACTGTTAACCCCATCTTTCCCCCTCCCTCCTTCCCCTGGTAACCACGAATAGACTTTAGTCTGTATACATCTGCCTTTTCTTGCCTTTTCATATAAGTGAGGTCATACAATATTTGTCCTTTTGTGATTGACTTATTTCACTCAGCATAATGTCTTCAAGCTCCATCCATATTGTAGCATGTATCAATACTTCATTTTTTTTATGGCTGAATAATACTGCATTGTATATACACACCATATTTTGTTTATCCATTCATCTGTTGATGGGCATTTAGGTTGTTAGGTTGTTTCCACCTTTTGGCTATTGTGAATTGTACTGCAGTGAACATTGGTGTACAAGTCTGTCTGAGTCTCTGCTTTCAAGTCTTTTGAGTAAATACTTAGGAGTGAAATTGCTGGGTCATGGGGTAGTTCTGTTTTTAGTTTTTTGAGGAAGTGCTGCACTGTTTTCCCCAATGGCTGTACCATTTTGCATTCCCATCAGCAATGGACAAGTGTTCCAATTTCTCACATCCTCACCAACATTTGTTATTTTCAGTTTTTTTTAATCTTGGCCATCCTAGTGGGAGTGAAATGGTATCTCATTGTGGTTCTGATTTGCATCTCTCTGATGTCTAATGACGTTGAACATGTTTTCAAGTGTTTGGTGGTCATTAGAATGTCCTCTTTGGTGAAATGTCTATTCAATCTAAATTTGCAAAACAAAATGACACTTTTATGTGAAATGTATACTGTGGTAACCATTTCAAGGTCAACTAATGTTGTTTGAATCACAAGTAATGTCAAGATGCTATGTACACTTCCTATCCTATAAAAAATTAAAACAAGAAGCAAGCTTTACATTCCTATACAGATGTGCAATGGATACATTTTCTGAGCTCAAACTTCAGTTTCAGCAACTTTTTGTTTTCTTTTGTTTGACCATGATATAAATGTAAAAGGAAATTTCCCTTTTTCATAATCCATTTGACTACAGTTGAGGACCTTCTATCTAACTTTCAAATGGAAGTGATTAATCTGCAATATAATAGCATTCTAAATGGCAAATAACACACACACAAAAAAGAACTCTGTAACTGTCTTCTGAGTGATACATATGCTCATTTCAAATCATAGGCTAATGGATTGATATCAGCATTTGGCAGTTCCTATCTATGTGAAAAGAAAATAAACATTTTGAAAGATAAAATACAAAAAATTTTATTACAGATCAACATTAAGAAATGAATATTTTTAATCAATTTTGATGATAAGAAATGCTAACTTTGAACACTAAGTAAACAAAAATTTTAACTCTTATAAAAAATAAGAATTCCATTCTTCTCACTAGTAGACCTGTCATATAAAAATATTTTATTTTATTATTATATTTCAAATTTTGTCAATACAAAATTAGTGGAAATTTGATTTTTCTCTTGGGTTTCCAAGGAGCAGCTGGTGGATTTGAACCGCTGACCTTTTGGTTAGCAGCCAAAAGCTTAATCACTGTATCACCAGGGCTCCTGTTAAGTAAATACCTATGTAACATCAATTTTGCCTTTTGTTCCACAAAGCCTAAAATATTTACTATCTGGTCTTTCACAGAAAAAGTCTGCCATTTTTTTTTTTTTATTTATAAGGTTTTACAGGATCTGATCTCTCTCTACCTCTCTAAACTCATTGCCTGTTACTCTCCCCATCACTTACTTTACCCCAGCTGCCCTGGCTTCTTTATTGTCCTCCAAATACTACAGGCATGCTCACACTTCAAAGTATTTGCATTGGTTGTTCCTTTGAGCTGGAACACTCATTCTCTGTATATGAACGCATATACTCCCCTAATTTCTTTCAGGTTTTGCTCAAACATCAGCTCAGTGAAGCCTTCCCAGGACACCCTACGTAAAATTGTACAAATATTACCACCTTCTATCCCAACTCCTACCTGGAAACTCCCTGTCTTCCATTGTTCTTCATAGCATTTTTTAACACATAATACATTATATTATTTATTTACTTGTTTATTTATCGCTTGTCTTCATCTACTATAAAGTAACCTCTGCAAAGGTAGAGACATTTCTCCTGTTCTATTCACTAGTATATTCAGAGCTCCTTTACCAATGTACGCCACAAGATGGATGCTCAATATTTTTAACACATGATATTTTCTGAGTTGATTCTTATAGTTTTTTGATAGACTCCCTCCACAATATCCATGTCTTGCATTCATCATCTACAAGCTTTCCAACCTTCTTTTCTTTGTTAAAAATTGCCATTTTTTTTCTATTATCCCTATGGAATTAGTGTTAACACATGGAAGGCAAGTGATACATACTAGATTTTAAGTCACCAGCCTGTATTTTCCTACTCTGTAATAAAATATTAGTAATACTAGCTAACACGTTAGGTCTTAATATGTGCCAGGAACTGTGCTAAACACTTTCAGTGAACATCTTTTTTTTGTTACTTTCCTCTTCTGGCAAAATAGTCTTTTTTTTTTAATTTCCTTACAGGAACTACCCCTCTCATACACACACTATTTCAGTGGTCTTCAGCTCTTGCTGTGCTATACATTCAATTCACCTGATTTAGTGGCTAAGGCCTAGGAAACTCTATTTTTAAAACAAGAAAGGCTCCCAAGTGTTTCTAAGGTTTAACCAGAGTTTAAAACTCTTATAGACCTGAAAATTAAGAGGCCTTTTCTATTCTCCCAAAACCATGGGTACATGACTTAGCCTGGCCACTTAGAGTACTGCATACCCCTAGAAACAATTATTGGTCTGCAATTAGAACAATTGAAGTATTTTATGAGGATAGACATGGACTCAGATCCAGATAAGATCCTTTATCTCCTACTGAAAACCTGGGCATTAAAGACAATGTAATCCCACAACAGCCAAAGGCCATCTACTTCAACATATGGAATGAATTTGCCTAAGAATGATGTCAAAACAAAAGAAACAATACCTAGACAAGAGACAAAGATAGAAGGAACGAAAGGAAAGAAGGAAGAGAGAGAGAGAGAGAAACAAACAGTAACAGAGAGAGATAGAGCG
Organism: Trichechus manatus latirostris; assembly: GCF_000243295.1. Lineage (NCBI taxonomy): Eukaryota > Metazoa > Chordata > Mammalia > Sirenia > Trichechidae > Trichechus > Trichechus manatus. The sequence continues at coordinate 4,336,459 of NW_004443987.1, forward strand.
AGAGAGAAAGAGAGAGTCAGAGAGAGAGAGAAACAGAGAGAAAGGCAGATGGGGTGGGGCCAAGATGGTAGAGTAATCAGATGCTTCCGGTGGTCCCTTTCACAACAAAGACCTGAAAAAAAAGTGAATTGATTATGTATGACCATCTAGGGACTATGGACATTAAAGGCAAATATGAGGAATTGGACTGAGGGGCAGGGGGAGGGAGAGACGGTTTGGAAGCAGAGAGGAGTTGCCACACCTGACCCAGGGAGAGCCTAAGCCCTTCAGGCTGGATCAACTGCTGGTGCACAGTGAGGCAGACAAGCAGCGGTGCTTGGGAGGCATTTTCCACACCAGGAGAGATCCAGCGGCAAAGAGTCTACTTGGCCATCCAGAACCAGTGAGAAGCAGCCCTTGATTGGTGAAAGACAATTACTTGTGTCTGGCCTACCGTGTGGATCATAAACTCCCCCCCGCTTAGGGAAAAACCTCTCTCCCAATTACCTCCTTGCTCCCTGCTCTGCACTGGGTCTGGGATGGCTTTAGCGATTACCGAGTCCCCTGGGCTGGAAGTAGGACCCGTCACATGCCCTGAGCCATTCTCCTGGCCTTGGAATGTAAACAATTAACAAAAAGAGGAAAAAATAATCTGCCAGCACCCCTAAGCCAGGAATTCAGGGTAGGCATAGCTTCTTTGTCTAGGCACAAGCATAAGGGATCCACAGACTTTGAGTGCCTTTCCCTGAGCAAAAAACTTGTGTTGGCCCATCTCAACAGTGTAGGCCCTCATTACCACAGTACAGCAGGGTATATACTGGAACTCTAACTTCAACTGTTTCAGCTGTGAAGTGGCAAGTTCGTGACATTTGACACTGCTCTGCTCATTAAGCAGGGTCTTCACCTACCCACATCAGGGGCGTGAGGACTGGTGGCTCCACCCATGCCACCTAGCCACCTGCGATAGGGGCCCAAGAAAAAGAGGTGCCCCCTAGTCTTACAGCCAATGCACTGGGTGCTCATAATCCTGCTGCAAAACCCATCCACCTACAAGTTCCAGGGAACAGGGAAACGCTTTCCTCCTGGACACGCACAGGTGGTCATTAGCCCCCTGCCTTGCTCAACATTTGTCCTAATGCTGCACCTGGATGCCCTTACCTAGATCAATCACCCTTGCCAGTCTAGGACTGTAGGTGAGAGCCTGCACCACACAGTTGGTGGCTGAATACCTGGACACCTGGGCTGAATCCATACAGGAGGAGTGGGCAGACTTCTGGGTGCACATACATAGTGGCAGTTCTAGACAGCTGGTGGCAGGACGTTGGAGCTTTAGGGGTGCCGATGATTGGGCTAGATCAAACTAGCACCCTATTTGGGCATATTAAAAAAAAAAAAAAAGAAGCTAGGACACAGTAAGTAAACAATAAATAAATAAATATAAACTTATTGATGGCTCGGAGACAACAATCAATATCAAATCACATAAAGTGGCAGACCATGATGCCTTCAGCAAGCTTGCAAAATAAAGACTAGAAATTTTCCACAGGGAAAAAATTTCTAGGAATTAGCGGAGTGGAATACAAAAGATTAATATACAGAACTCATCAAGAGATCAGTAAGGAAATTATGCAAAACGCAGCACATGCAATAGAGGAATGTAAGAAGATTAGAGAAGAGCATAATGACAAATTTAACAGGCTGCAAGAATCTATAGACAGAAAGCAATCAGAAATCCAGAAGATTAACAATAAAATTTCAGAATTAGACAACTCAATAGAAAGTCATAGGAGCAGAATTGAGGCAGTAGAAGTCAGAAGTAGTGATACTGAAGATAAAGCACTTGACACCAAATTATTTCAGGAAAAATCAGATAAAGGATTTCTAAAAATGAAGAAACCCTAAGAATTATGTGGGATTCTATCAAGAAGAACAAGCTACAAGTGACTTGAGTACCAGAAAGGAGGGGGGCAGATAAGAGAAAATACAGAGAGAATTGTCAAAGATTTTTTGGCAGAGAACTTCCCCGATATCGTGAAAGATGACAAGATATCAATCCAAGATGCTCATCGAACTGCATATAAGGTAGATCTCAAAGAAAGTCCAAGACATATTATAATCAAACTTGCCAAAACCAAAGATAAAAAGAGAATTTTAAGAGTGCCTAGAGATAACAAAAAGTCATCAACAAATAAGAGTCAATAAGAATAAGCTCGGACTACTCAGCAGAAACCATGCAGGCAAGAAGGCAATGGGATGACATATATAAAGCCTTGAAGGAAAAAAACCCTCCAGCCAAGAATTATATATCCAGCAAAACTGTGTCTCAAATATGATGGTGAAATTAGGGCATTTCCAGAGAAACAGAAGTTTAGGGAATTTGTAAAAACAAAACCAAAATTACAAGAAATATTAAGGGAGCCCTCCGGTTAGAAAATCAATAATATCAGATAACAACCCAAGACTAGAACACAGGACAGAACAACAACATATCAACCTGATAGGGAAATCACGAAAATTAATCAAAGTAGAATACTGGAAATAGGGAAATAGAGATGTCAATATGTAAAAGATGACAACATTAAAACAAAAAAGAAGGACTAAAAAATGTAGATATATATTTTTCACATCGAGAGGAAGTGAAGGCGATATAAAGAAATAAAAGACTGGTATAAATTTAGAAAAATAAGGGTAAGTATTAAGGTAATCACAAACGAGACTAACAATCCTACAGATCAAAATAAAAAACAAGAAAAATATAAAGACTCAGCAAATACAAAATCAACAACAATGAAAAGAAAATACATAAAGAAAAAAGACTCAACACAGAAAATTAAGTGGAACAAAGAAAATGTGAACAACACACAAAAAAGACATGAAAATGATAGCACTAAACTCATACCTATCAACAATTACGCTGAGTGTAAATGGACTAAATGCAGCAATAAAGAGACATAAAGTGACAGATTGGATTTAAAAAAACCCATCTATATGCTGCATACAAGAGACACACCTTAGACTTAAAGACACAGACAAACTAAAACTCAATGGACGGAAGAAATATATCGAGCAAACAGCACTCAGAAAAGAGGAGTGGCAATATTAATCTCTGACAAAATAGACGTTAAAGTAAAATCCACCACAAAGGATACAGAAGGACACTATATAATGATTAAAGGGTCAATACACCAGGAGGACATGACTATAATAAATATTTACGTAGCCAAAGTCAGGGCTCCAAAATACATAAAACTAACTCTGACAGCATTGGAAAGAGAGATAGACAGTTCCACAATAGTAGTAGGAGATTTCAACACACCACTTTCGGTGAAGGACAGAACATCCAGAAAGAATCTCAACAAAGACATGGAAGATCTATACGCTATAATCAACGAACTTGATAACATGGACATATACTGAACACTCCACCCAACAGCAGCCAAGTATACTTTCTTTTCTAATGCACATAGAACATTTTCCAGAATAGGCCACATATTAGGCAATAAAGCAAGCCTTAACAAAATCCAAAGCATGGAAATATTAGAAAGCATCTTTTCTGACCATAAAGCCATAAAAGTAGAAATCAAGAACAGAAAAAGCAAGGAAAAAAAAAAAGAAACACATGGAAACTTAACAACACCTTGCTCAAAAACTACTGGCTTATTGAAGAAATTAAGGATGGAATAAAGAAATTCATAGAATCCAACGAGAATGAAAACATATCCTACCAGAACTTTTGTGACACAGCAAAAGCAGTACTCAGAGGTCATTTTACCCCAATAAATGTACACATTCAAAAAGAAGAAAGAGCCAATATTGAAACATTAACCCTACAACAGGAACAAGTAGAAAGAGAGCAGCAAAAGAAGCCCTTAGATGCCAGAAGAAAGGAAATAATAAGAATTAGAGCAGAATTAAATGAAATAGAGAATAGAAAAACAATTGAAAGAGTTAACAAGACCAAAAGCTGGTTCTTTGAAAAGATCAACAAAATTGATAAACCATTGGCCAAACTGACAAAAGAAAAACAGGAGAGGAAGCAAATAACCCATATAAGAAATGAGATGGGTGATATCACAACAGACCCAACTAAAATTCAAAGAATGATATCAGAATACTATGAAAAATTGTACTGTAACAAATTTGAAAAACTAGAGGAAATGGACAAATTTCTAGAAACTCACTACCTACCTAAACTAACACAGAGGTAAAACAACTAAATAAACCCATAAAAAAAGAAGTGAATGAAAAAGTAATTAAAAAACTCCCAACAAAAAATTTCTGGCCTAGATGGCTTCACTGGAGAATTCTACCAAACTTTCAGACAAGAGTTAACACAACTACTACAAAAAGTATTTCAGAGCATAGAAAAGGCTGGAATACTCCCAAACTCATTCTATGAAGCCAGCATAATCCTGTTACAAAAACAAGGTAAAAAAACCACAAAAAAAGAAAATTACAGACCAGTATCCCTCATGATCATTGACGAAAAAATCCTCAACAAAATTTTAGCCAATAGAATTCAGCAACATATCAAAAAAATAATTCACCATGATCAAGTAGGATTTATACCAGGTATGCAGGGATAGTTCAACATTAGAAAAACAATCAATGTAATCCATCACATTAATAAAACAAAAGACGAGAACCACATGATCTTATCAATCGATGCAGAAAAGGCATTTGACAAAGGCCAACACCCATTCATGATAAAAACTCTCAACAAAATAGGATTAGAAGTGAATTTCCTCAATATAATGAAGGGCATTTATACAAACTCAACAGCCAACATCATCCTAAATGGAGAGAGCTTGAAAGCAATCCCCTTGAGAACAGGAACCAGACAAGAATGCCCATTATCACCACTGTTATTCAACATTGTGCTGGAGGTCCTAGCCAGAGCAATTAGGCTAGAAAAAGAAATAAAGGCGTCCAAATTGGTAGGGAAGAAGTCAAAGTATCTTTATTTGCAGATGATATGATCTTATACACAGAAAACATCAAAGAATCCACAAGAAAACTACTGGAACTAATAGAAGATTTCAGAAAAGTTTCAGGATACAAGATAAACATACAAAAATCAGTTGGACTCCTCTATACCACCAAAGAGAATTTCAAAGAGGAAATCAGCAAATAAATACCATTTACAGTAGCCCCCAAGAAGATAAAATATTTAGGAATAAATCTAGCCAGAGACGTAAAAGACCTATACAATGTAAACTACAAGACACTACTGCAAGAAACCAAAAGAGACCTACATAAGTAGAAAAACATACCTTGCTCATGGATAGGAAGACTCAACATTGTGAAAATGTCAATTCCACACAAAGTCATCTACAGATACAATGCAATCCCGATCCAAATTCCACCGGCATTTTTTTAATGACATGGAGAAACAAATCACCAACTTTATATGGAAAGGGAAGAGGCCCTGGATAAGTAAAGCATTAGTTAAGAAGAAGAACAAAGTGGAAGGCCTCACACTATTTGATTTTAGAAGCTATTATACTGCCACTGTAGTCAAAACAGCCTGGTACTAGTACAACAACAGATAGATAGACCAATGGAACAGAATTGAGAATCAAGACATAAATTCATCCACCTATGAGCAGCCGACATTTCACAAAAGCCCAAAGTCCGTTAATTGTGGAAAAGACAGTCTCTTTAACAAATGGTGCTGGCATAACTGGATATTCATCTGCAAAAAACTGAAACAAGACCCATACCTCACATCATGCACAAAAACTAACTCAAAATGGATCAAAGATCTAAATATAAAATTGAAAAACATAAAGATCATGGAAGAAAAAATAGGGACAATGCTAGGAGCCCTAATACACGGCATAGACAGAACACGAACCATAATAACAATGCACAAGCACCAGAAGAGAGACTAGATAACTGGGAGATCCTAAAAATCAAACACTTATGCTCCTCAAAAGACCTCACCAAAAGAGTCAAAAGACAACTTATAGACTGGGAAAAAATTTTGGCTACGACAAATCTGATCAGCGTCTAATCTCTAAAATCTATAAGATACCACAAAACCTCAACAACAAAAAGACAAATAACCCATTTAAAAATGGGCAAAGGATATGAACAGGCACTTTGCCAAAGAAGACATTCAGACAGCTAACAGACACATAAATAAATGCTCACGATCATCAGTCATTAGAGACATGCAAATTAAAACCACAGTGAGATACCATCTTACCCTGGCATTACTGGCAGGAATCAAAATAACTGGAAATAACAAATGTTGGAGAGGCTGAGGGGAAATTGATACTCTTATGCACTGCTGGTGGGAATGCATAATGACACAACCATTTTGGAAAATGATATGGTGCTTTCTTAGAAAGCTAGAAATAGAAATACCATACGTTCCAGCAATCTCACTCCTAGGAATATATCCTAGAGAAATAAGAGCCATCAAACGAATAGACATATGCAAACCCATGCTCATTGCAGTATTGTTCACTATAGCAAAAAGATGGAAACAACCTAGATGCCCATCAACAGATGAAAGGATAAACAAACTATGGTACATACACACAATGGAGTATTTGGCAATGATAAAGAACAATGATGAATCTGTGAAGCATCTCATAACACGGATGAAACTGGAGGATAGTAAGCTGAGTGAAGTATGTCAATAACATATGGGCAAATATTGTTTGAGACCTCTACTGTAAAAACTCATGAAAAATTTACACACAAAATGTAAAAATCTTTGTTGGTTACAAGGGATGAGCGGGGTGGGGGAGGAATACTAAATAGATAATAGACAAGTGGTAAATTTGGTGAAGGGTAAGACAGTACATAATACTGGGGAAACCAGTAAAAGTTGTACAAGGAAAGGTCATGGAAACTCCATAGACATATCCAAACTCCCTGAGGGACTGAATTGCTGGG
>NW_004443987.1:4345472-4378193 GCF_000243295.1 Trichechus manatus latirostris
GGTGGAAAGGAGGAGTGTGCTGTCACAGTATAGGGAGAGAAATTGGGGTCACATAACAGTGTACGTATAAATTTTTGTATGAGAGACTGACTTGAATTGTAAACTTTCACTTAAACTACAACAATAGGAGAAAAAAATTCCAAAGAAAGACAGACAAACACTGGAGTCTGGATGGCACTATTTGAAATTCTGTATCCGGTTGATCCTAAATTTAGCTCCCGTCCAAGTTACAGTAGTCAATATATTCCTTCCTTTGTTTTGGCTACTTTGAGTTAAGAGTCTGTCACTTTCCACAAGGAATCCTGAACAGAGCACAGCACTTTATATGTGTTAACTTATTTAAACCCAGCAAGAGCTCTGTGAAGTATATAAAATCAATTTTCTTCAATTTTTAGATGAGGAAACTTAAATTACGAGTAATTAGATAACATGTGCATGGTCATATAGTTAATAAGTGGCATTCAGAACCAAGTTTCTTTACACTACACTCACTACTCCTCGATTATTTCATCACATCTACTTTTTTGCTGACCTCAGGTCTCCCTTCTGTCTAAACAATTCTTGACAGGAAGTTGGTGTGCGATTTTTACATGCCCAGATTTTTCTTTTGATTTGAAGCAAAAATCCTGGAGTTTCATGACAGAATATTCCTGTCCATAAAACATCTGCCTTTTACCTCAAACAGGTCTTGTTGAATCACATTGTATTCCATGGGAAGGGAATCAGTTTTCATGAGGAACACAACTGTAAGCAATGTGTACATAAGAAAGACTGCTTCCTCCTCCCACCTTGGAGAAAATGCTGTTCCTAAATGTCAATTGTTTCTTTAACTCTATTACTTACCTAGTCACCTGCCTACAGAGGTAGTGATATAGAAGATTCTTTAAAAATTTATACAGAATAAATTTCTTTCTGGAAAACATGTTGTTTAGACACAAGCCCTTTCCAACTGGTGTTTATCAAATATTACATAGCAGTGAGTCTTCAATCAATCTTACCCTTCTAATATTAAGTCCTACCATGACAAAAAATCCTATGACAACTATAATTGTTACCAAACCCGGAAAGGTGGGTCCTTGTCTGGCGTGCTCAGATTTGCCAATTATCTGGACGCCGGTCTTTGAGAAACAGACAGTAACTTCATTGCAACGTGCAGAACAAGGAGCCGGGAGGAAATTCCTCAGATCTGGCTCCCTGAGCTATATATGTGATTTGGGCAGCAAGATGGCGGCTGAGCAGGCATACTGGGGAGGGAAAACTCTAGAAGTCGGCCAGGAAACAGGAGGTGATGTGGTTCTTGTCGAACCTCTTGCTTTGGAATAGGGTCTGGGGGATGATTTTCCTTCTGATTCATTCCTCCTGTTACTGCATCCTCTGTTGAGGTCAATTAGTGGTCACAGCTGGCCCTTCTGCACAAGTGGGGCAGGCCAAATCTGGCTGGCACTAATTTAAGGATTAATGGACATTTACTGGCATTCGTAGGGTCAGGTTACATTATCAATTTGTTCTTAAATTTCACTGGAATCTTAAAGGGTCAATTTAATATTTAATGCTTAAAAATGCTTAAAATTTTCTTCTCATAGAATTTTCCTCCATATATAGTAACCCATGGAAATTCCGGTGACATAGTGGTTAAGAGGTACTCTGCTAACCAAAAGGTCAGCAGTTCGAATCCACCAGGCGCTCCTTGGAAACGCTATGGGGCAGTTCTACTCTGTCCTATAGGGTTGCTATGAGTTGGAATTGACTCGACAGCAATGGGTTTGGTTTGGTTTCTGGTATAGTAACTCATATATAGTTAACCATAGTCTTAGTTATCTAGGGTTGCTATAACAGAAATACCAAAAGTGGATGGCTTTAACAAAGAGAAGTTTATTCTCTCACAGTCTAGTAGGCTACAAGTCCTAATTCAGGGTGCCAGTTCCAGGGGAAGGCTTTTTCTCTCTGTCAGCTCTGCGGGAAGGTCCTTGTCATCAATTTTCCCCTGCTCTAGGAGCTTCGCAGCACAGGGACCCCAGGGTGCAAAGGACACACTCTGCTCCTGGCACTACTTTCTTGGTAGTATGAGGTCCCCCTGTCTCTTTGCTCACTTCTTTTATATCTCAGAAGAGACTGAGTCAAGATACAACCTAATCTTGTAGACTGAGTCCTGCCTCATTAACATAACTGCCTCTAATCCTGCCTCATTAACATTATAGAGGTAGGATTTACAACACATAGGAAAATCACATTAGATGACAAAATGGTGGACAATCATACAATACTGGGAATCGTGGCCTTGCCAAGTTGACACATATTCTTGTGGGGCACAATTCAATCCACGACACCCATCTTTCAAGAGGAAAATAAAAGTCAACTATTTTCATTACAAACCTAATTTTCCCTGGTGGCACAATGTTTAAGAGCTAAGGCTGTTAACCAAAAGGTGGGCAGTTCGAATCCACCAGCTCTCCTTGGAAACCCTATGGGACAGTTCTACTCTGTCCTATAGGGTGGCTGTAAGTCGGAATGGACTCCACGGCAATGGGTTTGTTTTGTTTTTTATTTCTCTGTTTCTTTTCTGGTATAGACAATTAAAGATTCAAACTTACCTAAGTAGCTTTATAAAAACGCAGGTGCTGCTATTAAAATGGCATTTTTATAGAATTTAGTACTTCACAGGGTCAAGCAAAATATAAACTGGGCAATAACTTAGCTTTACCAGTAGTAAAAAAAAAAAAAAAATCCAGACAGTCATACTACAAAAATGGATTTTTTTTTTCATGGAAGCTAGCATTGTGTATTTTAAATCCTCATTAATATTTATAGCATAATAAGTTAAAAAAAAGAAAAGAAAAAAACCAAACCTGTTGCCATCGAGTCGATTCCGACTCATAGTGACCCTATAGGAAGAGTAGAACTGCCCCATAGAGTTTCCAAGGAGCGCCCGGTGGATTTGAGCTGCCAAACTTTTGGTTAGTAGCAGTAGCTCTTAACCACTATGCCACCAGGGTTTCCATAATAAGTTCAGAATTAGTAAAAAAAAAAAAAAAAATTATGAATACTGCAAAACAAACAGCCCACTTTGTCTTACTGTGCTGTCACTTATTTGGTGAATTGAAAAGGGCTAATTGTTCTGTTTCTTTAACTCCTGCTCTGTAGCCTGTACCAAAGCATACCTTTGTTTGGCAAATTAACATTAAAGAAAAGCAAGTGCATGCACTATTGATGAGCTTGCTTCTGAGTTAAAAATCAAGGTACACATATGTATATAAATACCCTTACCTGTGGAGATGGCACTGTTTTAATGAAAAAGGAAAAACCGGTGTGATTAGTTGTAGAGTTATATTGCCCAAAATTTAATTGCAACGTAAATTGGGAGAATGAACATAAACTTAAGGGTGCACCATGAAGAAGTCTTTTTTTTTTTTTTTAATACTTTTGGCTTCTGTTTGTAGTAATGCTAGTGGAGAAGAGATAATCCAAAGTGAACAAAAGATTGAAATAGTTCATTTATTCTTAGCCATTCCACACAATCATTAACTTTTGAGTAATCAGCTGATTTTATGTCATGAGGTGTGCCGTAAGTCTGAAGAGGAATTTCTCTATAAGAACAAAGTAACCCCTCTCTTTTTTCCATTCCATGAATGCTTCTCAGAATTTGTTAGAGAATAGAGCTACAAGCCAAATATCAGCTAACAATTCATTTTATGCATTGTTTACAAACCAGAGTTCAACCAAAGAAGAGATGAGAGGAAAAGGGTTATTGCTGTTATTCCTTTGTGTGTGGGGGGGAGGGGGAAGTGGATGTGGCTAGAAGTCTCTGGGTGGTACAAAGGGTTAATGAGTTCAGCTGCTAACCAAAAGGTTGGTGGTTCAAGTCCATCCAGAGGCACCTCAGAAGAAAAGTCTAACAATCTACTTTCAGAAAACTACCCACTGAAAACCCTATGGAGCACAGTTCTACTATGACACACAGGGGTTCACCATGAGTCAGAATCGACTCAATGGTAATTTTCTTTTTTTTGGTGTGGCAATTTGTTTTGTTTTGTTTTTTCCTAGGACCACAAATTATGTCAATATAAGAGAGAGAAGCAGGCTGAATAATTGAAAGAGAAGGAGAAATATAGAGATAATTCCGTAAGTATATAGAAAACTACATTGTAATATTTATTTTATGAAACACTTTGAGAACTATACTAGTAAAATCAAATGTTTGGTCACAAGTGTGAACAAAATCTCTCAAAAGAGTAGAAGTATTTGACAACAATGATTTCCGACTTTTTGGTAGTTTGAGGTGACTAATACTGGTACTATCTAGAACATGCTTTAAAAACCAGTTCTTAAGCTGATTCCTATTCATGGTGACTTCATTTGTGTCAGAGTAGAGCTATGCTCCGTAAGGTTTCCAATGGCTGGTTTTTCAGAAAGACATTGCCAGGACTTTCTTTTAAGGTGCCTCTGGGTAGACTCGAACCTCCAACCTTTCAGTTAACAGACCAGCATGCTAACCATTTGCATTACCCAGGGACTACCAGAGCATGCTTAGACTATCCCAAAGGAAGATGCCAAGGGCTCAGAGCATGGGTTCCTCAGCAGCTCTGGTAGACTTGTCTGAATTGTTTTAAGCCCTGGGCAGACAACAAGACTGTGACTAAAAAGAAAGGAACTTAACACAAAAACATCAAAATTACATGAAATTTAGCAAAACAATTGATTCACTATTTTTATTATCACTACTGTAATGTAAGTTCCCAAATGCTTGATCTGAGAGCCTTGAAGATGACAGAAAGCCTAAAAGTAAGAAGGTCTGTGTCAGAGTACTCCTGATGAACATTAACAATTCACCAATGAAAGAATTTTGCTCATCACAGCAGCTAATTCTAATAGACAACCTCTTCTTTGATTCAGGATGTTGTAAAAGACAAAAATCACTGCAGTTATGTATCAATGACTCACTGGTTTCTTAGATCTGACTGAACTCTAAATTAGCCATGGGGAACTACAGCATAGGTATAGTTTCAACATGTGCCTCCATCATTTCAAATAGTTAATATATGTATTGCATCACGTTTGAGTCAAATAGCATAGAGAACAATTAGCATTTTTGAAGAATTTTGAAGTTTTCTTTTTCACACAGCTTAAAATGAGGTATTTAGAGTCTATAACGAGGCATAGAAACTGAACCACATCTCATTTTCTATTAATAAGCATCGTGTTGCTAGATTATAGTATTTAATGCCAGGAAAATTTATCATTATATTCAGCAGTGGTTGTAACTGGTGATTGATCATTTTTGCACTTTAACTATTTTTCTCCAAGAATCACAGAGTTCTTCTGACCATTCTGATAACACCTTAGAAATAAAGGAGAGTTATAAATATTGTGAGTACTCTCACTTGCATGTATTCACACAGGACACAACAATTCAAATTCAATTTAGCAAACTTTGTTAAATGCTGAAACTAAAAAACCAAACCTATTGCCGTCAAGTTGATTCTGACTCATAGCAACCCTACAGGACAGGGTAGAACTGCCCAGTAGGGTTTCCAAGGCTGTAATCTTTACAGAAGCCAACTACCACATCTTTGTCCTGTGGAACGGCTGGTGGGTTCGAACCCCCAACCTTTTGGTTAGTAGCCAAGTGCTTAACCACTGTGCCAGTGGGGCTCCTTGTTAAATGCTTACTTACAAACAAAACATTTGACTAGGTGCTATATAGTGGGATTCAAAAATGAATGAAACACATTCCCTGCCTTCAAAATATACAATTTAGACAGGAAAATATTATATGTCCACAAATGACTTCTTTACTACAAATACATTCATGTACAAACATATTCTCTAGCATCCAATTGACTTCCTCAAACACAAATCCTTCTTAACACTTTCCAATTGCTCCCATTTCATCTTCATGGCAAAAATCAATATTATTTGGCAAGACATGCAACACCTTTTATCTGACTCCTGCCTGCCCCTCCAGCCTATTTCACTAAACTCTTCGTTATACCTCCAATCCAATCATAATAACAAGTTAATTGGTCAACGTTGTTTTTGCTGTGATTGTTTTTTAGGTTTATTTTAATTAAAGGAGTAATAAATGAACATGCTACCTTGGTAAAATGATTAGAATATTACAAGTAAGGCTAAAATACTATTTGAATACTATCTCAAATGCTCTGTCTTGTCCTGCAGTGGTAATCAGTTATCAGTTCTGTGTGCGGTCTTTGAGATGTTTTTTAATACATAAACATTGCTTTGTTTTGTTTTGTATTTTAAGTGATTAGGATCATACATTGCATAGACACTGCAATTTATTTATTTCATTCAATGCATATCTTGGAGATTTTATCATATCAGTGTAATAATATAGCATTTCCATACTATGTATTTATTAACTGTTTTAATACCTTCCTTATTGTTATGTCCTCCTTTTACCCTAATGACGTTTATTTTCATTTCTCTTCCTTTTTTTTTTTTTCCCTTAATTACATGTAACAACAGTTTGGCCATTTTTCGGTGGATCTTGCAATTAACAAGTTTTCTGTTTTATTGATCTTGTCTACCTTTTGTTTTTTCTATTGTTAATTTCTGCATTTATCTTTATTAATTCCTTTTCAATTTAGTGGGATTTATTTTGTGGTTCTTTCAACTTCCTCAGTCAAAAGTATGTTTAATTGATTTTGTGCTTTTCTTATTTTCTAATAAATTAATTTAAAATCTTTTACTATCCCTCTAAATCTTCCTTTGGTCACATCCCACTGGTTTTATATATACTGTCAGTCACTTCTAAATAAGTTGTAATTTCCGTTTCCTTTTTAACCCAAGATAAATTCCATAGCGTGCTTTTAAATTTTCAGTTGTAGAGAGTTTTTGTTTTGTTTTGTGACATTTTAGTTATTGTTTTTTTATGGTGTTCATTTAGTATAAAGTTGCCTATAAGATTTTAATTTGTTAATTTGTTGAGGTTTTTTTGCTTGAGGCTTTGTATAGGGTCAGTTTTTAAAAATATTATACATGTTTGAAAATAAACTGTATTTTTCTTATGTAGATACAGATATGTGTCTTAATTTGAATGGGATAATGTGTGTGTGTGTATGTGTATCTATGAGTGGGAATCTACACAATGGTAATGGGTTTAATTACATATATATGCACATATATAATATATGTAAAATTAAATTGAGTTTAATGGTATAATTCAAAGCCTCAATATTCTTTTTCGTAGCCCTGATGTCGCAGTGGTTAAGAGCTCAGCTGCTAATCAAAAGATCTGCAGATCTAACCCACCATCCACTTCGTGAGATAGAGATGTGGCAGTCTGCTTTCTTAAAGATTACAGCCTTGGAAACCCTATGGGGCAGTTCTACTCTGTCCTGTAAGGTCGCTATGTGTTGGAATGGACTCGACAGCAATGGGTTTTTGTGGTATATTCTTTCTCATTTTTTAAATCTACTTCATCTATAAACTTCTTAGTGAAGTATGATAAATTCTCACTTGATTGAGGATTTGTCCATTTCTCTTGGACATTCTATCAGTATTTGTTTATATTTTTTTGAAATTACATACTTAGGTACACGAAATTCATGACTATTACATTTTTAGATGTATTGTTCTTTTAATATGAAATATTCTTCCTGTGCCTTTTTGATAATTCTTGCTTTGGATTCTTTATTTCTGATATCAATGATGTCACAATGAATTTCTTTATTAATATTTGTCTTGTATATTATTCATTTCATATTTTCAAACTTCCTGGGTCTTATCTGAATAGCACTTAGTTGGATTTTTTAGCTAATCTGAGAGAGTTTAACCTCCTATATTTACTGTGAATACTCATATATTTGGTTTTATTCTCAATGTATAATTTTGTCTTTTCTATTATCTATGCTTTCAGCTTTCTTGATTCATTTTTTCCTTTAATGTTTTGAAATATGTGCATGTTCGTGAGTGCATATTTGTATGTATGTCTTTCTCTGCATGCATATTCTACTAGGGGTCATCCTTAAATTTTAATAAACACTTAAACCTACATTTTCTGTAGTATCTAGCATTCAATAGTATCTTTTTCTGTCCCTCAACACCACAAGACAATAAATGTAGCACATATTTCCATCCCTCTGTTATTCCTGCTTCTCCTCTCTCTCTTCCCCTTTTAAAATGTATAATTTCAGTACCAGTTTTGAGTTTAACTTTTTTTTTACCATCAGCAGTATTCAATTTTAACAATCTTTAGTAATTTCTTTATTTACAAGTTCTTGTATTTCACTTTGTCATCTTGAATTCATTTTTCTTCTTGCTGTAATATATCTTATACTATATTTCCCAAACTTAAGTCATTTATCACCTTCACCATTATTATAACACCTGAATATCATTAATTAATAATTTATTTAAATTAATTTAAACTCATCCTAAGTAATTGTATCCATGAAACTAGGGGTTAATATGCCAGTTACATAAAACTATTAATAAAAATATTGTCAGTCAGTGTACTATAAAACAATGATCTCATGTGTCATGTGGTACAGATACCACACTATGGAAAAGAAGTTTTTAATACTTTATAAAATGTCTGTAGTCAAGAAATTTTCTGAATTCTTACATATCTAAAAGGGCCAAAACAAGCTGCTTAGTCTTCTGTTTCAACCTATTTGTGCTGAAAGTTGGGGAGTGCTAGGATATGCTATAGCAAAGGTTATCTCACTATCTAATCTCAGCATTGATGCTTCTGGTTCTCCCTTGGATTCACAGCCACTGGGGGCAATTCCTCGCCTCGCCAATCCAAGATTTGCTTCAAAGTAGACACCACAGCAGCTACTATTCAGTCAAAATGTCAGGTGGTACCCCTATTATCCTTGATATTGGTTGTCTTTGAGTTTCCTCATGCTCTTGGTATTCTCTTTCTACAAGCATGGAGAACTATTGGTGTTCACTCCCATATTTTATAGTAGCATAGTCTCTCATGCATTTCTGGGCCATGATTTTCTTTCCTCATGCTGATTCTATTGGCTTTCTCCGTCTTTTAAGTTTTTCTCACAGTTTCTAGACCGCCCTTCTTGCTTTTTAGGATAATCATAGCTTTACTAACTGGCTTATATCTATTACATAGTATTCCATGAATTTAGGGGTTGAAAGAAAAAGCTATAAAATATCTCAAGCCTCCATCTTGAAATGAAAGCCACTGCTAGGATTTTTACAGATGGTAATGGAACAGAGTGGGTGATCCAGATGAAAACAATAGTAAGATGTTGTCTTTGGAGGTTGGTGAATAGTCTAGTCTGATTCAGAAAGTGTTGAAAGGGACATGTTGGGGGACACTGCAGGAAAGATGGCCATGAGAAGGAAATGATGCAGCTGTAATAAAATGAATGATTCTGAATGTATAGAATTATAAGATAAATCTTGACACACAAATAATATCAACAGAACTCAAATGATGATGGTTTGTTAAGTTAGGTCTGGGGGCAACATTTTTTTTTCTCTAAAAGGCCAGTTAGTAAATATTTTAGGCTTTGCAGATCCTCTGTCGCAATTATTCAACTCTGTTGGTGTAGTGCTAAAGCAGCCATAGAAAATATATACACAAAACAACTGTGACTATATTCCAATAAAACTTTATTTACAAGAAACGGCAGCAGGATGGATTTGGCCTATAGGCCATAGTTTGCTGACTTCTGCTTTAGGTGATAATACTACAGTGTAAGAGGACTTTGCATACTACACTCTTGACTAAGTATTTTACTTTTTTTAAAGCAGAAAAATGCTGATTAGTATATGTTCTAAATATACAGCAGCTTTAACAACTTTCCAAGCATTTCACAAGCATTACACTTGTGAAAACATCAGAGAGAAAGGTACTGTAAATGAGATTTTATAAACATATAAACACACACAAACAGAAATTAAGTGACCACAAACCTGCACAAGGGGTTAGTACAAAAGATGTGATGATTAACACCATCCACTCAATGTGAGACTATACTTTCAAAGTTAGGACAGATGAGCAATTACAAATACTTGTCTTCTAGCACCTATGATAGCCACTTTTTCAGGAGCCCTGATATGCATTATGACCTGGGATGCAATAGTGACACCTTAAAGGAAAACAAGGAATGCAAAATAGCTCATTTTTTCACGAGTACTCCCTGTTAACATACTTTGTATATATTTAATTTAATAATCAGTGTCTTTTTTCTTTTGTTTATAGTCTTATATGGGCGAAAATCAAGAAAATGTCAAAAGGATTGTGTTAATACTGGTGGATTTGTGGGCTTTATTAATTTTTTGGCCCGAAAATCACCCTTAATTTCCTCTTGAAACACACATGTGTTAAAAAACAGATTCACCAGAAAATAGGCAAACAAACAACAAAACAAAAGCAAACTATTTGTAACTGCCATTTTGAAAACATTTGACCAAGGAAACTTAAAGGCAAACCTAGTGCCACAGCTGTGAAATTGAATGGGTACCAGGAATGTCATGCCCTTTTTCATTATGAGGGAAAGGACAGGCCTATTTGATCAGTTATTTTTGGAAAAGTAATTTTAAAAAAGTGTTTTTCTTTTTCTCTAATTCTGTTCACAAAATCCAAAGAATTTCTTCTGCTCTTATTCTAGGCTGTGCGTTTTCAAAGCAGTTGTTTATCAGACGGCCACTCTGAACAGTATTTGAAGGAAATTTTGAAAGGACATTAATTATAGAGTACTCCGGTTGCTTATAAAAGGAGCCCTGGTGGCACAGTGTTTAAGTGCTCAGCTGCTGATCAAAAGGTCAGCAATTCGAACCCACGAGCTTCGCTATAGGAGAAAAGACCTGGTGATCTGCTCCTGTAAAGATTACAGCCTAGGAAACCCTATGAGGCAGTTCTACTCTGTCATATAGAGTCACTCTGAGTCAGAATCGACTCACTGGCAAACAACAACATGGTTGCCTCTTAAATTCCAAGTTAGTAAGTGTTGTGTCACTGATTTGGGGTGGCATCTTTTCTTTCTGCAGTACTTTTAAAAATGCAAACATATGAACAGAAAATTCTCTCTTCAAAGAGAAATAAAACTGTTTTGAAAGACAGCCTTTGAATGCAATCTTGATTCAAAAAGAGGCCTATTTAGAGAAATGGAATCCAAAAATGTCAGCAACACCTGTATTTCGCTTGAGAATATACCTTATTTTTGACAACAGCACTGATAAGCTTACGGTACTTTTAAAAACAAACACACCTCACTTTATATGGTGATGAAAAAGGTAGTAGAAATTTTATATCCTATCTTCCGTTGTAATCTAGTTTCATTAAAAAGCAACACATTTCACAAATTTGATATGGGCAATTGCTTACACACACATAGTGTATATTGAAAGATTTTCAACTTAATTTTAAAAAACAAGCCAGAACACAGTATATATATATATGTATGTGTGTGTGTGTGTGTGTATGTATATATGGAAACACCAGTCAAGAAATCAAACGACTTATTGCATTGGGCAAATCTACTGCAAAAGACCTCTTTAAAGTGCTAAAAAGCAAAGATGGTGTTTTCAATTGCCTTATAAGCATGTGAAAGCTGGACAATGAATAAGGAAGACCTAAGAAGAATCTATGCCTTTGAATTACGGTATTGGCGAAGAATATTGAATATACCATGGACTGTCAGAAGAACAAACAAATCTGTCTTGGAAGAAGTACAGCCAAAATGCTCCCTAAAAGTCAGGCTGGAGAGACTTACTCTCATGTACTTTGGACATGTTATCAGGCAGAAACAGTTTCTGGAGAATGACATCATGCTTGGTAAAGTACAGGGTCAGCGAAAAAAAGGAAGACCCTCAAGGAGATGGACTGACATAGTGGCTGCAACAATGGGCTCAAACAGCAATGATTGTGAGGATGGCGCAGGACCAGGCAGTGTTTCATTCTGTTGTACATAGGGTCGCAATCAGTGGGAACTGACTCAACAGCATCTAACAACAACATCTGTCTTTCCAAACTATCTAGTGAAACATGAAAGAATGATTTATTTACTATAATTTTGAGCAATTTTAAAGCTGAAATATAACAGAAAAAATATGTTCTAACATTACACAATTAGCTTTTCTATTTTTATAAAAAATTATTATAAATACCCTTTGATCTAAAAGAAAATAAACTTCTTTGGTAACACAAAAGATATTGAATATGACAAAGACATTTTCTTATAATAGTTTAAATAAAAACATTGCGGTTAACAATGCATGCATTCCTACAGACTAGGAAAAGATAAATGTCACTGTTACTCCTAGTATTAAATAAGAGTGATGCAGAAATTACAAAGAGGATGTTGGTTGGCCAGGGATTTCTGGTGACCATTTTTAATAATACATGCAGTTTTGCTTCAGGGGTTTACACCAACAGGCATAATGAGACGAAATGTTTGTTTAAACCTCTAAAAAAAAAAATGCATGCAGTATTTAAAACAGTTTTCGTTTTCTAATTTTTCCCGCAATTTTCATAAAAAGTTTTATCATTTATTTTCCAGAAAAAAATGCAATCACAAGTAAAGATAATGTTCCTAGGTGGACTAATGATGTTATTTTGATTAACATACTTTTTGTCTATATAATTCATTTTATTACAAAACCAAAAAAACCATGCCGTCGAGTCGATTCCGACTCATAGCAACCCTACAGGACAGAGTAGAACTGCCCCATAGGGTTTCCAAGGAGCACCTGGTGATTCGAACTGCCGACCTTTTGGTTAGCAGCAGTAGCTCTTAACCACTGCGCCACCAAGGTTTCCATTTTACTACAAAGACAGGTTATATTTATTTTTTAATCATATTTCCTCCATTAAAATCTACCCTCACTTTGAATAAGCACTACAGGTGGTCAGATAAACTAAATTGCTGTATTAAGTAACTTACAATATAAGTGCCATATACTCCCAAAGTTGCCAGACAAATTTTTCATTTTATAATTTTAGTGTTGCTGTTGTTAGGTGCTGTCGAGTCAGTTCCGACTAATAGTGACCCTATGTACAACAGAACGAAACACTCCCCGGTCCTGCGACATCCTCACAATCCTTGTTATGCTTAAGCCCTTTGTTGTAGCCACTGTGTCAATCCATCTCATCGAGGATCTTCCTCTTTTTCACTGACCCTCTACTTTACCAAGCATGACATCCTTCTCCAGGGACTGATCCATCCTGATCACATTTCCGAAGTATGAGAGACTTAGTCTCGCCATCCGTGCTTCTAAGGAGCATGCTGGTCATACTTTTTCCAAGATGGCTTTGGTTCTTTTGACAATCCGTGGTATATTCAATACTCTTCACCAACACCACAATTCAAAGGCGTCAATGCTTCTTTCTGTTTCCTTACTCCTTATCCAGCTTTCACATGCATATGAGGTGATTGAAAACACCACGGCTTGGGTAAGGTGCACCTTAGTCCTTAAAGTGACATCTTTGCTTTGAACGCTTTAAAGAGGTCTTTTGCAGCAGATTTGCTCAAGGCAATGCATCATTTGATTCCTTGACTGCTGCTTTCATGGGTGTTGATTGCGAATCCAAGTAAAATGAAATCCCTGACAACTTCAGTCTTGTCTCCGTTTATCATGATGTTGCTTATTGGTCCAGTTGTGAGGATTTTTGTTTTCTTTATGCTGAGGTGTAATCCATAATGAAGGCTGTAGTCTTTGATCTTCATCAATAAGTGCTTCAAGTCCTCTTCACTTTCAGCAAGCAACGTTGTGACTTCTGCGTATCACAGATTGCTAATGATTCTTCCTCCAATCCTGATGCTGTGTTCTTCTTCATATAGTTCAGCTTCTCAGATTATTTGCTCAGCATAGAGATTGAATAGGTATGATGAAAAGATACAACCATGACGCACACATTTCCTAACTTTAAACCGTGAAGTATCCCCTTATTCTGTTCGAATGACTGCTTCTTGGTCTATGTACAGTTTCCTCATGAGCGTAATTAAGTGTTCTGGAATTCCCATTCTTTGCAATGTTATCCATAATTTGTATGATCCACATAGTCGAATGCCTTTGCATAGTCAATGAAACACAGGTAAACATCTTTCTGGTATTCTCTGCTTTCAGCCAGGATCCATCTGATATCAGCAATGATATCCCTGGTTCCATGTGCTCTTCTGAATCCAGCTTGAATTTCTGGCAGTTCCCTGTGGATATACTGCTGCAGCCACTTTTGAATGATTTTCAGCAAAATTTTACTTCCTTGTGATAATAATTATATTGTTTGATAATTTCTGCTCTCTGCTGGATCACCTTTCTTGGGAATAGGCATAAATATGGATCGCTTCCAGTCGGTTGACCAGGTAGATGTCTTCCAAATTTCTTGGCATAGATGAGTGAGTGTTTCCAGAGCTGCATCCATTTGTTGAAACAGCAGAATTGATCTTCCCTCAATTCATGGAGACTTGTTTTTTGCCAATGCCTTCAGTGCAGTTTGGACTTTGTTGTTCAATAACATTGGTTCCTGATCATATGTTGCCTCTTGAACTGGTTGAATGTCTGCCAATTCTTTTTGGTATAGTGACTCTCTGTATTCCTTCCATCTTCTTTTGATGCTTCCTGTGTCATTTAGTATTTTCCCCATAAAATCCTTCATTATTGCAAATCGAGGCTTGAATTTTTTCTTCAGTTCTTTCATCTTCAGAAATACCAAGCGTGTTCTGCCCTTTTGCTTTTCTCCTTGTCGTTGCATATGTCATTATAATACTTTGTCTTCTCGAGCTGCCCTTTGAAATCTTCTGTTCAGCTCTTTTACTTCATCATTTCTTGCATTCACTTTGGCTACTCAACATTCAACAGCAAGTTTCAGAGTCTCTTCTGACATCCATTTTGACCTTTTCTTTCTTTCCTGTCTTTTTAATGACTTTTTGCTTTATTCATGTATGACGTCCTTGATGTCATTCCACAACTTGTCTAATCTTCAGTCACTAGTGTTCAACTCATCATATCTATTCTTGAGATAGTCTCTGAATTGAGGTGGGGTACATTCAAGGTTGTACTTTGGCTTTTGTGGACTTGTTCTAGTTTTATTCAGTTTCAACTTGAATTTGCATGTGAGCTATTGATGGTTTGCTCTGCAGTCAGCCCCTGGCCTTGTTCTGACTGATGATATTGAGCTTTTCCATTGACTCTTTGCACAGATGTAGTCGATCTGATTCCTGTGTGTTCCATCTGGGCATGTTCACGTGTATAGCCACTGTTTATGTTGTTGAAAAAAAGTATTTGCAATGAAGAAGTTGTTGGTGTTGCAAAATTTTATCATGTGATCTCCAGCATCATTTCCAACATTTCCGAGGCCATATTTTCCAACTACTGATCCTTCTTTGTTTCCAACTTTCCCATTCCAATCACCAGTAATTATCAATGCATTCTGATTGCAATGTGTGATCAATTTCAGACTGCAGAAGTTGGTAAAAATCGTCACTTTCTTCATCTTTGGCCACAGTGGTTGGTGTGTAAATTTGAATAATAGTCATATTAAGAGATCTTCCTTGTAGGCTTATGGATATTATCTTATCACTGACAGCATTGTTCTTCAGGATATTTCTTGAAATCTTCTTTTTGATGATGAATGTAATGTCATTCCTCTTCAAGTTGTTATTCCCAGCATAGTAGACCATGTGGTTGTCTGATTCAAAATGGCCGATACCAGTCCATTTCAGCTCACTGATGCCTAGGATATCAATGTTTATGCATTCCATTTCATTTTTGACTATTTCCAATTTTCCTAGATTCATACTTCATACATTCCTGTTCCGATCATTAATGGATGTTTGCAGCTATTTCTCCTCATTTTGAGTCACACCACATGAGCAAATGAAGTTCTCCAAAGGTTGACTCCATCCATGTCATTAAGGTCGACTCTACTTTAAGGAGACATCTCTTCCCCAGATTTCTTTTGAGTACCTTCCAACCTGAGGGGCTCATCTTCTGGCACTATATCAGACAATGTTCTGTAGCTATTCATAGGATGTTCACTGGCTAAGTCTTTTCAGAAGTAGATCGCCAGGTCCTTCTTCCTAGTCTGTCTTAGTCTGTAAGCTCACCTGAAACCTTTCCGCCACGGGTGACCCTGCTGGTATTTGAATACTGGTAACATAGCTTCCAGCATCACAGCAACACATAAGCCTTCACAGTACGACAGATGCATGGGGGAAATTTAAGTGTAAAATCTATAATTTACATCAAACTGGTAAGAGTAAAATGATCTGTTAGGAATTAAGTCATCCTTCTATGCTATTATTCTTGTAACCTAATCAAGAAAATAAATCTAACCTAATGATAACTGTGTTTTAGCTTGAGAATATTTCAAATATACATTGAGAAGAAAGCAAATGGTTTTTTTGTTCATGGTTTTAAAAAAATATTAACATGGATATTTTTTCTCTTGCTCTGTTTTGTTTCTAATGTGAAGATCCACCAAGAATGAGTGAAATAGGTCATAGGTCTGGACAGTCACCAGAAGTCAAATAGAATCATTCATAATGACAGTCTTTTAAAATTATTATTGTTATTATCGTCTTTTAAGTGAAAGTTTACATGGCAAGTTAAGATCTCATTTAACAATTTTTTTACAACTTGTTCCATGACTTTGGTTAGATATTTCACAATCTATCACCATTCTTATTATTTCTATTCTTTTTGTTCTGTTTCCATTGATCTAGCTTTCCTGCTTCTCTTTAGCTTCTCATCTTTGTTTTAGAGTAAATGTTGACTATTTGTTCTCGTATGGTTGATTAATTCTAGGGATCACAGTATTCAGGGGATTGCTTATTTTATAATCCAATCTCTTATTTTGATGAGAGGTGACCGCTGGGAATGGCTTCAGTTCCAAGTTCAAAGGGTATCTTAGGGCAATAGTCTCTGCAGTTCCTCTAGTCTCTATTAGTCCAGTAAGTCTGGTCTTTTTTAGGAATTTGAGTTTTGTTCTACATTTTTTTCCCATTCTAACTGGGACATTGTATTGTGTCCATGATCAAAATTGTTGGTAGTGGTAGCTGGGCACCATCTAGTTCTTCTGGTCTCAGGCCAGAAGAGGCTGCAGTTCTTGTGAGTCATTAGTCCTATGGACTAATTTTTCCTTTAGTCTTGCTCCAGAAGGGAAGAGACCCATAGTTTTATCTTAGATAGTCACTCTCAAGGTTTTAAGGCCCCAGATGCTTCTCAACAACCGAGGCTGTAGAGCATTATCTTTATGAGCTATGTTATGCCAATGGACTTAGATGTCTCCCACAGCTACGGTCCTGAGCCTTCAACTCAGTAACTCAGTCCCACGAGGTGTTTGGATATGTCTAAGAAGTTTCCTTAACTGTGCCACCTATGACAGCCTTTTAAGATAATGTAATAAAGAAGATAAACGAGGACTGACATTGAAAAGCGTGCTTTTTAAAAACAATACATTCATATCAATATTAGAAAAAATATGAATTTTGACGACTAACATAAGAAAGGCCAAACTAGGAAAAGTTGAAGTAAAAGTGCAGGATAGATGGAAACAATGAGATTGGAAACAATGAAATAATAGTAGAGCTTGGTTACTTTAACTGTGAGCCCATGGAATTATGAATCCAAAGGAAAGTCTGAAATCTGGAAATCAGGCAGCATGCAAAGCACAGGATGAATAAGTAATGAGAAGTCAGGCAGGGAGCGGCGCTGGAAAAATTCTTGTTTAGGTATTTGGGAACCACTTACAAGGCAAAAAGTTCTTTGGCAGAACATTCAGTCACTGGGGAACTTGTATTTCAGGCAGGAAACCAGTGATTGGGAATACTGAGGTATAGGGCATGAACTGGACCATCAAAGTTAAAAGAGGACAGGAAGTAAGATTCATGGATCTCATTATGACCCTCCCCTTCCCAACCCAGCACCCACTACCTCCCCACACACATACATACACAGACAACCTCAGTATTAATATAGAGTCTGAGATGTAGTTAAGCCTGAAAGAAGGTAAGATGGGAGTAAGTAAGAATCGTAGACTATCACAGGTATCAGGTGTCTCAGAGATATCAAATCTTGTTTTCCATATGGGGAACATGAGACTCTGAAAGTTATACAACTGCTCAACTTCTCTGAGGCTGTATCTTCCCATAAAACAGAACTATTCAGAGGATTAAGCGTGGAATACCAAGTGAAGGATCCTAACTATTAGGTGGTCCTATTTGCATCTGCTCCTTCCATAAAAGCATCCATAATCTTCCTATCTAAAAGTATTGTAGTCTCTTAACATATGTCCAGAAATCCTCAAAACCATTCACAACATCATTTTTTTAAATTGTGCTTTAGGTGAAAGTTTACAGCTCAAGTTAACGTCTCATTCAAAAATTTACACACACACTGTTTTGTGACGTTGGTTGCAATTCCCTCAATGTGACAGCACACTCCCTCCTTCCACCCCAGGTTCCCTGTGTCCATTCGACCAGTTCCTGTCCCTTCCTGCCTTCTCATCCTGCTTTTGGACAGGAGCTGCCGATTTACTCTCATATATTTGATTGAACTAAAGAAAAACATTCCTCACTTGAACTATTTTTTGTTTTATACGCCTGTCTAATCTTTGTCTGAAGAGAGGGCTTCAGGAATGATTTTAGTTCTGGCTTAACAGAGCATCCAGGAGCCATAGTTTTGGAGGTTCCTCCAGTCTTTGTCAGACCATTAAGTCTGGTCTTTTTACGTGAATTTGAGTTCCGTTCTACATTTTTCTCCTACTCTGTCCAGGACTCTCTGTTGTGTTCCCTGTCAGGGTGGTCATTGGTGGTAGTCGGGTACTATCTAGGTCTTCTGGTCTCAGGCTGGTGGAGCCTCTGATTCTATTGGTCTTTTAGTCCTTTGAGCCAGTATTTTCCTTGTGTCTTTGGTTTTCTTCATCCTTCTTTGCTCCAAGTGGGGTGGGACCAATAGATGTATCTTAGATGGCTGCTCGCAAGCTTTTAAGACCCCAGACGCTACTCACCAAAGTGAGATGTAAAATATTTTCTTTATAAACTATGTTATGCAAATTGACTTAGATGTTCCCGGAAACCATGGTCCCCAGGCCCCAGACCCAGCTACTCTGTCTCAAAATTTTTGGATGTGTCTAGGAAACTTCTTAGCTTTTGCTTTGGTCCAGTTGTGCTGACTTCCCCTATATTGGCACACCATCATTTTTAAACCCATTTACTTACTCTTCAGTTGCATCACATTTTGGCAGGAAGCATTTTCTCAGAAGAGTAAGGTTTATCTCACCTCTGAAGTGTTAGAGCAGACAGAATAATGAGTAGAGAAACACAAGGCTGCATGCTAACTTAACTCCCTCCTCCAAAGCAGCTTTATTGAATGTGAGTATAAAATATAAATAACCACATAGCATGGATTTTCAAGGCCATTTGTAATTAGTGGAATCATTATTGTTAAATCTGTGTATCATAACATATTTTTTCCTTCTGCAAGGTACAAATCTATGTACACCCTATGTCCAGAAGATCTCAAAATGATTACAATTTAAGATATTGTCGTATTTAAAGACAGGATTGTATTACTCCATTCTCAGTCTCAGTATCTGATGTTAGAAATCACTCCAAGATCAAGCTGTTATGTAACTGACACTGGGTTCTTCTCAAACAGAATGCAACCAATAATGATAAATTTATGTAGAGTCATTTTTCTCCAGTAAGCCAAAGAGTTTTTCAATGGAAAAAGAAAAGCGGGGGTGGGGGACTGGTGTTCATGACAATATGATAAGGTATTTTGGCATCCCCAGAGTGTAACTTTGGCTGATATACAGGTGTCAGAACAACACATCTTTATGGTACGTGCTAATGGAAAGAACATGATGAATGTCCTTGAGCAGAGTGTAAGGAGGAGAGAAGCAGCAGAGCTTAGGGACAGATTGTGCTGATTTATTACTTTGAAATGTCAGAGGGTAAGTGTTTTCTGCATATTGAGTTAGAGGTATTGCAGAGGTAATGTTTGAAATTATTGTGTTGGGCGTGATATTATGATACTGAATTTGAATCAAAATCATCTCATCTCTCAGGAAGGTTTATTGACAAAAGAGATGGCTGGATGTGAAAAAGACCCAAGATCTTTAGGGTCTCATCTCTCAGGAAGGTTTATTGGCAAAAGAGATGGCTGGATGTGAAAAAGACCCAAGATCTTTAGGGATATGCTCACGAAAACAATGTATTGGGTCTATGGCTCATGAATATATTTGAAATGAATACAGGCTTTTTTTCCATTGTCTTCATTTTCTGTGACAATTCAAGTGTGATTCAAAGTGACATATCCAAAATTCAATGTAACCAATGCAGCTACTGTATTGTGGTTTGACAATGAGATTAAATCTAAAAGAGGATACTGTGGATAGAACATCCACAATCACAGATATTCTGCTCTCTTCTGATTTACCGACCAGCATTGTTATATGTGGATCTGGCCTCAAAGAAACAACTACCAGAGTATTTTTTAACCTCTTCGTTGCTTTGATATCATTTATGATAACAGATGTTTTAAATGGTTTAATAAGTTCTTCAAACATGCTAGGTTTTTGAAACTTCTAAATTAAAATAAACTTACATAAATTTCTTGCTGACTGAATTTAGAATAGAGAAGAACTCTTAATTTATTATAATCTGTACTCTAATATCTGAGAAGGGTGAGAGATTCTGTAGTGCACTATATCTGGTCACGTTTTAAATTAATCTTCCTCAATTCTGAACTCCTAATTAATATGTACATTGTTGAAGATGTGTTTCCCTATCAGTGAGGATACTATAGTTAGTTACATGCTATGACTTGTTATGTTTATCTCATTATTAATTTAGAGATTTTCATGATGTTTGCAGTTTTCAAAAACAGGTGAAAAGGAAAATGTGGCCTACTACATAAGAATATCAGTTTGAGAAGGAGACTGAAATTCTATTCTCAGTTTCTTCTCCTGCCTCACTTTTCTGACTTAAAGTTCCTCATCTATAAAAAATGTAATCATTTACACTTTTTGTACATATATAAATATGATGGAACGTTTACAAAGAACTTTGATCTCAGAATAAAAGAATATCTTTAGAAATAAGTGGGCAGCCAGTTTTGTGTAGCAATTGTGTATACCACTTAAACATTTTGACACATTTTAAAAATATTTTAGTAACTGTTATGTATAACAACCCTATAAGATAGTCAATGTCAGTATCATTGACTTCGTTTTTGTACATAAGCTAATTTTTAATTAATTAATTCCTTGAGTGTCATGGATTAAATTGTGTCCCCCCAAAAATATGTGTATCAATTTGGCTAGGCCATGATTCCCAGTGTTGTGTGGTTGTCCTCTGTTTTGTGATTGTAATTTTACATTTAAGAGGATTAGGGTGGGATCGTAACACCACCCTTATCCAGGTCACATCCCTGATCCAATGCAAAGGGACTTTCCCTGGGGTGTGGCCTGCACCACCTTTTACCTCTCAAGAGATAAAAGGGAAGCAAGCAGAGAGTAGGGGACCTCATATAACCAAGAAAGAAGCACCAGGAGCAGAGCGCGCCCTTTGGACCCAAGGTTCCTGTGCAGAGAAGCTCCTAGTCTGGGGGAAGACTGATGATGAGGAGGACCTTCCTCCAGAGTTGACAGAGAGAGAAAGACTTCCCCTGGAGCTGACGCCCTGACTTTGGACTTCTAGCATACTAGACTGTGGGAAAATAAATTTCTCTTTGTGAAAGCCATCCACTTGTGGTATTTCTGTTAGAGCAGCACTAGGTAACTAAGACACTTGAGTTTCAAAGAGAATAAGTGATTCTTATGGTCATTGAGCTAGTAAGCGGAGAAGCCTGGATAATAACATGGGTCTTCTAAGACAAGTGTTCATCCTCCTATACCAAACACCTTTATTTTATGCATAGTAATATGTGTATGCAATCCTTATACATTTACTTTATGGGTAGTGACAAATGTCTAGCCTGCTATATATTAAAAGAAAAAATAATGGACATAATATAAATTCTGTGTGTGTGTGCAGGCAATGTAGATGCTCACCAAATATTTGTTGAATGAAAAAATTGATTAACATAGAAGACATTCTACTCTCTAGCAGTTACATTGCAAAACAAATGGGAGCATTTCTTGAACATCTATTAAGCGCCAGGTACCATTAGGTGTTTTAAATATATTTTCAAATTATGTTACTCTGTCTAGCTACTTATTCTGTAAAGGTTTAAAAGGTTTTAAATGATATGATAGTGTCAGGGAATAAAAGAAAGAAATGGAATGGGACAACAGAGCCAGAAAAAAAATCAGCAATATTTAGGATTCAATGTCATGCTATTCAAAGATGTAGAAAAATCAAGAGAGCTAACTATTCAGTGCACCGCCCTAAGGGTTGGCTAGTAGGGGGCAGAAATGCTAAGATCAAAGAAGCTGCCTCGAGTTCACATACTGTTGACTGGCCAACTAATGCAAGGGCTTTTAAGCACCTTTGTGGATATGACTAATACCTAATCCATATTTAACCTAAAAAAATTTGATAAGAACTAATTAGGGTGCTAGGCTCCAAAAAATAATATTGAGAGAGGTAGAAACAACTCATTCTGCCTGGGGATTTCTAAAAATATGACATTTTTCTGTCTAGTTTTGTAACTCCACTACTGGTAGTGTTTCCAACATTCTCTACCTGTAACTACCGTAAGGATTTTTATCACCTTAACATCAATGCCCTGTGTACTTTCCCCCAGAAACTCTCTTGCCTTTCTTTTTACAGGCAATTCACTATCTGACACAATACTAACTAATCCAGCCAGATTCTGTCTCCTCTTTCAGATGCATTACAAGCATTACAAATTAAACACTTGTTTTATTAGTTGTCCTGATTTAACCACAGTTAAAGGGGAGAAATATTTGCTTATTAAATGCATCTTCACTAAGGAAATTACAGGATAATGATCACAAGTTAAAAACTAGCAAATTAATAATTATTCATAATTTCATATACAGATTATTCTCAAAGTTAATGGTTTGTTTAACTAAAATCATTTTCACTTAACTGAGTGGGTATCTGGCATATTCATTAAGCCTAGCTTTCTAACTTGAAATTAAGCTTCAAAAGAAAAAAATTTATGTTTTATTTTTCTAACTGTAAAAGTAGTCCATACTTATTGTAGGAAATTTGGAAAATAATGAAACATATAAAAAATAGTATAAAACTTTCCATAATTTCAACGTTCAAAGATTAGCATTATTAACATTTTTATGTATATGAAGCAAGCTTTTTTTCTGAATAAACGTACACACATACATATTATTAGCTCACTAGAATTATATTGTTTTGCATTTTTTAATGGACTGATATATGGTAAGAAAACTTTCTCAATCCTTAAAATTCCTTGAGAATATATTCATAGCATTTTAACGTATTTTTAACATTGCTATTAAGTGCGGTCGAATTGGCTCGGACTCATAGAGACCCCGTGTACAACAAACAGAATGAAACACTGCCCAATCCTTGAGCCCATCCTTGCAGCCACTGTGTCAATCCATCTCGCTGAAAGTCTTCCTCTCTTTCAATGATCCTCTACTTTACCAAGCATGATGTCCTTCTCCAGGGGCTGGTTCCCCCGATAACATGTCCAAAGTAGATAAGACAAAAATCTCACCATCCTCCCTTCTAAGGAGCATTCTGGCTGTACTTTTTCCAAGACAAATTTGTTCTTCTGGCAGTCCATGGTATATTCAATATTCTTTGCCAACACCATAATTCAAGGGCATCAATTCTTCTTTGGCATTCCTTATTCATTGTCCAGCTTTTGCATGCATATGAGGCAATTGAAAATACCATGGCTTGGGTCAGGTGTACCTTAGTCCTCAAAGTGACTTATTTGCTTTTCAAAACTTTAAAGAGGTCTTTTGCAGCAAATTTGCCCAATGCAGTATGTCATTTGATTTCTTGACTGCTGCTCTCATGGGTGTAGATTGTGGATCCAAGTAAAATGAAATCTTTGATAACTTCAATCTTTTCTCTGTTTATCATGATGTTGCTTATTGGTCCAGTTATAAGGATTTTTGTTTTCTTTATGTTGAGATGTAATCCATACTGAAGGTAGTAGTCTTTTGATTTTCATCAGTAATGCTTCAAGTTCTCTTAACTTTCAGTAAGCAAAGTTGTGTCATCTATATAATGCAGGTTGTTAATGAGTCTTCCTCCGATCCTGATGCCCTGTTATTCTTCATATAGTCCAGCTTCTTGGATTATTTGATCAACATACAGATTGAATAAGTATGGTAGAAAGATACAACCCTGATGCACACCTTTACTGATTTTTAACTTAAAAAAAAAAAACCTGGTTGCTGTTGAGTCAGTTCTGACTCATAGCAACCCTATAGGACAGAGTAGAACTGCCCCATAGGGTTTCCAAGGAGCAGCTGGTGGATTCGAACTGCTGACCTTTTGGTTAGCAGCCGAACACTTTAACATTGGAAGTATTTAATTATATATAGTTAAATCAATCATTTTTCCTTTAATATTTCCTCTTTTGCTTGTCTTTTCTTCAGATTTTTACTTAAACTTTCATAATAGAAATTGCCCCATATATTTTTTTCAATTTTTCATTTATAAATAATTATAAACTTATAGGAAGTTGCAAAAAGAGTACATAGAGTCTCATGTACTGTCTTAGTCATCTAGTGCTGCTGTAACAGAAATACCAGAAATGGATGGCTTTAACAAAGAGAAATTTATTTCTTCACAGTAAAGTAGGCTAAAATTCCAAATTCAGTGCGTCAGCTCCAGGGAAAGGCTTTCTCTCTCTGTCAGCCTTCTCATCAACGTTCCCCCGGACTAGGAGCTTCTCCGCACAGGGACCCCGGGTCCAAAGGACATGCTCTGCTCCTGGCATTACTTTCTTGGTGGTATGAAGTCCCCCTGTCTCTCAGCTCACTTCTGTCTTTTATATCTCAAGAGATTGCCTCAGGACACAATCCAATCTTGTAGATTGAGTCCTGCCTTGCTAACACAACTACCACCCATCCTCCCTCATTAACATCATAGAGGCGGGATTTACAACATATAGGAAAATCACACAATACCAGGAATCATGGCCCAGCCAAATTGATACACACATTTTTTGGGAGACACAGTTCAATCCATGACATGTACCCTTCACACAGCTTGTTCCAATGGTGAAATCTTATATAACTGTAGTACAATAGCAAAACCAGGAAATTGACATTGGTATATTACTGTTAACTAAACTGCAAACTTTAATCAGTTTTCATCATTTTTATATGCATTTGTGTTTGTATGTGTGTATAATTCTACGCAATTTTATACATTTGTGTAACCACAATCAGAACACAGATTTTGGGGGTCTATATTTGTCTGAATTTTATATTGGAGTTGGGATAATTTTAATACAGTCTAGCTTCTGAAACTTATTATATTAGTTGAACTTTATATATTCCTTTAAGCCTAAAAAAAATCCAATAAAACCTATTTTTTTAACATCTTCACTAATATCATTTACATACCATGTGAATTAACTATTTAAAGTGTACAATTCAATGGCTTTTAGTGGACTCAAACAATTATGCCTTCATCACTGCAATCAATTTTAAAATGTTTTCATTACACCCAACAAAACTCTACACTCCTTAGCCATTACTTCCCGATCTTCCGAGCCCCTACAGCCCTTGGCAATCACTAATCTTTTTTTTCTGTGTCTAAAGATTTGCCTCTTCTGGACATTTGATATAAATGGAATCATACAATATCTGGATCTTTGTGACTGGCTTCTTTCATTTAGCATGATGTTTTCAAGGTTCATGCATGTTATAACATGGAGTCACTGAGGTCCAGTGGGGAGTTAAACCTCCACACCTGCCTAGCATCAACAAGACTGAACAAAATGCTATGAGGCAAGGTGAATTGACACCTCCACCCCATGTCAGCAGGGCCCAATGGGAATTTGAGCTGTCATGACCACCTGACAGTAAGGAGGTGAAATGATGGGTGACTGGCTTCTTGACATTTGTCTCCGCACCTCCCCTCAGCTCCCCACTGGGGGCCTGAAGCCGTGAAGGCTGAAGAAAGTGTTACCATAGTTTTCAAAGTATTGAGTGAAAAGAACTGTCAATCATAGATTTTTATATCTAATGAAACTATGATTTAGGAATGAAGGAAAAAACATTTTCTCAGATGGAGGAAAACTAAGAGAATTAGTTGCTAGCAAACCTACTTGCAAAGAATGGCAGAAGAAAGTTCTCTAAATAGAAAGGAATTGATCACAGAAGGAGGCTTAGAATTGCAGAAAGGAAAGAAGAACTTTAGACTGGATAAAAACAAGGATAAATAAAATAGACTCAGGTATCTAATGCTGCTATAACAGAAATACCACAAATGGATAGCTTTAACAAACAGAAATTTATTCTCTTATACTTTAAGAGACTAGAAGTCTAAATTCAGGACACTAGCTCCAGGGGAAGGCTTTCTTTCTCTGTTGGCTCTGTAGAAGCTCTTTGTCATCAATCTCCCCCTGTCTAGAAGCTTTTCAGTACAGGGATCCCAGGTCTAAAGGACATGCTGCACCCCTGTCTCTTTAATGGTAGTGAGGTCCCTCTCCTCTGTGATGACTTCTCTATTTTATATCTCAAAATAGATTGACTCAATATACAACCCAATCCTGTAGATTGTATCCTGCCTCATTAACTTAACTGCCTCTAATCCTGCCTCATTAACATCATAGAGATCAGGATTTACAACACAGTATAATTACATTTGATCACAAAATAGAGGACAGCCACTCAATACCAGGAGTCATGGCCTAGCCAAGTTGACACATATTTTTGGGGAACACAATTCAATCCATGACACTGTCCCACATCTCTTGAGTTTCATACATCATGCGTGATGGTTGAAGCAAACATTTTAACACATCAGATATGGTGCTCAAAGTATGTAGAAGAAATACTTTGAAAAAATTGCATTTAAAAGTGGGGAGAATAAAGGAAACTAAATGAAAGTAAGGTTTCTAAGCTTCACTAAAAGTAGTTAAACATTGATATCAGTGGACTGTAATATGTTATGTACCTATATTGGAGCAATTAAAGCAACAACTAAGAAAATGAAACAAAGTTATACACTTAAGAAAACTATAAATAAATTAAATGAGATTCTAAAAAAAAGTTCAAATAACCCTTCTTGTGGGTTATTTGGGTTAAAGGGAAAGAGAGAAACAAGAAAGGAGATAAACATAAAACAAACAATGTAATGAAAGACTTAATCCATAACATACCAATAATTACCTTAAATGTAAATGGTCTAAATATACTAAGTAAAAAAAAAAAGTGATTGGTAGAATAGATTAAAATATATGATCCAGCAATATCATGTATTCAAGAAATTCTCTTCAAATTCAAAGACATAAGTAGAGTCAACTTTAAAGATGGAAAAAATATACCATGAGAACATTAATCAAGAGGGATGCCCTTATTAACATCTGATAAAGTAGACTTCAGAGCAAAAAAAAAATAAAAAAAGAGGGAGAGAGATTACATAAGGATAAAAGGATCAATTCATTAGGAACCTAACAAATCTAGATGTGCACATACCAAACAACAAAGCCTCAAAATATATAAAACAAAAACTGATAGAACTGAAAGAAGAAAAAGATAAATTCACAATTATATTTAAAGACTTCAACACCCTAGTCTCAACAATTTATGGAACTGTTGTTGTTGTTAGGTGCTGTTGAGTCAGTTCCAACTAATAACGACCCTATGTACAAAAGAACGAAACACTGCCCGGTCCAGCACCATCCTAACAATCAGTGCTATGCTCGAGCTTATTGTTGCAGCCACTGTGTCAGTCCATTTCATTTAGGGTCTTCCTCTTTTTCACTGACCCTCTACTTTACCGAGCATGATGTTCTTCTCCAGGGACTGGTACCTCCTGATAACATGTTCAAAGTACACGCGATGAAGTTTCGCCATCCTCACTTCTAATGAGCATTCTGGCTGTACTTCTTCCAAGACAGATTTTTTTCATTCTTCTGGCAGTCTGTGGTATATTCAATGTTCTTTGCCAGCACCATAATTCAAAGGCATACATTCTTCTTAGGTCTACCTTATTCATTGTCCAGCTTTCACGTGCATATGAGGCAATTGAAAACACCATGGCTTGGGTCAGGCGTACCTTAGTCCTCAAAGTGACATGTTTGCTTTTTAGTACTTTAAAGAGATCTTTCGCAGCAGATTTGCCTAATGCAATGCATCATTTGGTTTCTTGACTGCTGGAAATTATGATTTATGGAACTACCAGAAGAAAATCAGCAAAGTCATAGATGAACTGACCAACAAAATCAACAAACAGTAGTTAACTGACATACATAGAACACCCTACCCAACAACAGAATAAAACACATTTTTCTGAGAGTGCATGCAACATTTACAAAGATATACCATAGGGCCATAACATAAATCTCAACTAATAAAAAAGAATTGAAATCATACAGAATATGTTCTCTCACCATAGTGAAATCAAACTAGAAAACAATAACAGAAAGACCACAGGGAAATTTCCAAAAACTTGGAAAATAAACGACATGCTTCTAAATAATACATGGGTGAAAGAGAAAGTCTCAAAGAAAATTAAAAAATAATAAAAAAATTACAATATCATAAAATATGTGAGATGTAGCAAAAGTAGTGCTGAGAGGGAAATTTATAGCACTAAATGCTTACATTACAAAAGAGGAAATATTTCAAATCAATAATCTAAGCTCCTTAAGAACCTGGAAAAGAGAAATGATAAACATTAAGCAAGCAAAAGAAGGAAATAATAAAGATAACATCAGAAAACAATGAAATCAAAAAATGAAAATAATAGACAATGGAGCAAAAAGCTAATTCTCTACAAAATTTTTTTAAATTATAAACTTTCAGCAAGATTTATAAAGATAAAAAGAGGGAAGATACAAATCACTAATATCTTGAATGAAATGAGGTGTGACTACAGATCCTGCAACCCTAAAAGGATAATAAAAGAATACTATGAACAACTTTACACTCATAAATTTGATAACATATTAGAAATGGATCAATTCTTTGACAACCACAAACTACCTGTCATAGATTGAATTATGTCCCCCCAAAATATGTGTATCAATTTGGCTGGGCCATGATTCCCAGTATTGTGTGGTTGTCCTCCACTTTGTGATTGTAATTTTCCTATATGTTGTAAATCCTAATCTCTGCCTGTGGTTAATGAGGCAAGATTAGATTATGTTAATGAGGATTAGGGTCGGATTATAACACCCTTACTAAGGTCACATCCCTGATCCAATGTAAAGAGAGTTTCCCTGGGGTGTGGCCTGCACCACCTTCTATCTTACAAGAGATAAAAGGAAACGGAAGTGAGCAGAGAGTGGACGACCTCATACCACCAAGAAAGCAGCACCGAGAGCAGAACGTGTCCTTTAGACCCAGTGTCCCTGTGCCTGAGAAGCTCCTAGTCCAGGAGAAGATTCATGTCAATGACCTTCCTCTAGACCCGACAAAGAGAGAAAGCCTTCCCCTGGAGCTGACGCCCTGAATTTGGACTTCTAGCCTACTAGATTGTGCGAAAATAAATTTCTCTTTGTTAAAGGCATCCACTTGTGGTATTTCTGTTATAGCAGCATTAGATGTCTAAGACACTACCAAAACTTAATCAGGATGAAATAGACATCTGAAAAGTTATACGTCCATAAAATAAATTGAATGTAGAATTTAAAAGCTCCAGAAAAAGTAATCTCTAAATACAGGTGCTTTTACTTGAGAATTCTATCTAGAATTTAAAAGATTAATTAATGAAAATTTTATGTAAACCCTCCAGAAACAGAAGAGGAGGGAATGCTCCCCAACTCATTTTTATGAGGCTAGCATTCTATAGATGAACAAATTTGTCTTGGAAGAAGTACAGCCAGAATGCTCCTTAGAAGTGAGGCTGGCGAGACTTAGACTCATGTACTTTGGACATGTTATCAGGAGGAAACACTCCCTGGAGGACACCATGCTTGTTAGAGTGGAGGGTCAGAGAATGAGAGGAAGACACTCAACGAGATGAATTGACACAGTGACTGCAATGATGGCCTCAAGGATTGTGTGGATAGCTCAGGAACAGGCACTGTTTTGTTCTGTTGTACTTAGGGTAGCTATGAGTCAGAACTGACTAGAAGGCATGTAACAACAACAACAAAGCATTATCTACATTCCAAAACCAGATAAAGACATTGCAACCAAGGAAAACTACAGGCCGATACCCTATATAAACATAAATGTAAAAGTCCTCAACAAAATATTAGTAAACTGAATATGGTAATGTATGAAAAATATATATACACCATGTCTAATGGGGTTTATTACAGATATGCAAAGCTGGTTTAGCATTTGAAAATCAATGTATTTTACTGTATCAACAGGCTAAAAAGAAAAATCATATGATTATAACAAGTGATATAAAAGAAATTTATGACAAAATCCAACACTCATTCATGAGCAACAACAAAAAAAAAAACTTGCAGAAAATTAGGAACAGTAGATAATTTCCTCAACTTTGTAAACATCATCTCAAAAAACCCGCAGCTAATGGCCGACAAGTACATGAAAAGATGCTCAATGTCATATGTCTTTAGGAAATGCAAATTAGATTTAAGATGAGATGCCATTTCACTCCCACAGTGGTTAGGAGCTTGGCTTCCAACCAAAAGGTTGGCAGTTTGAATCCACCAGCTGCTCCTTGGAACCCCTATAGGGCAGTTCTACTCTGTCCTATAGGGTCGTTATGAGTCAGAACAGACTAGACGACAACTTTTTTTTTTTTTAAGAGTGGCTATGATCAGAAAAAAATTAAGTAAGTGTTGGAGAGGATATGGAGCAATCAAGAAGGAGCCCTGGAGGCTCAATGGTGAAGCACTTGTCTGCTAACAAAAAGGTTGGCGGTTCGAACCCACCAGTAGCTACTTGGAGAAAAGACCTGGTGAACTGCTCCAGTAAAGATTACAACCTAGGAAACTCTATGGGACAGTTCTACTCTATCCTATAGGGTCGCTATGAGTTGGAATCGACTCCATGGCACACATCAACAGCAATCTTTACAGGAGCAGATCACCAGGTCTTTTCTCCTGAGGAGCCACTAATGGGTTCAAACTGCAGACCTTTTGGTTAGCAGCTGGTGCTTAACCATTGTGCTACCAGGGCTCATTTAGTTAGATATAAAACTCTTTAATGAAATGTAAAGTTATTCAGATATATTTCCTCTTTGAAAACAAGACAAGTACCTTTGTGTTAACATATTTTAACTGAACACCATCCCCATTACAGATGTCTATAATTTTAATTCAATGTAAAAGAAAAAAAAACAGAATTAGTTACTGTTTAATTTTTGGACGAAAATAAATTATATACGTTCCTGTGCTCACCACTTTGTCTTGAACACACCTCCTTTCCTTGTGTTTCACTTTTCTTCTTATTAAAGTACATCCTTTATTAGTTTAGCAAGGGTGAGTGTGTGGTCAACTTGTAATCTTTGTGGGCCTGAAATATCTTCATTTTGCTCATTCTTGAGCGATAATTTAGCTGGATACATAATTTTAGGACAATGCTTTTCCTTTAACACTTTGAAAAAATTACTTCTGAATTCTGGCATCTATTCTTGCTGAAGAGAAGTCTGGTGTTTACATAATTTTCATTTATTTGTGAGTAACCTCTTTAAGATTTTATTTTAATCCTTGATTTATTGAAGGTTTACTACTATGTGCCTAGATATTATTTATTTTTATTTAACATGCTCAATGTGTTATGTACTTCCAATGTAAAGATCCATGTGTTTCTTCAGTTGTAGAAAATTTTCAGTCATTTCTTTTGACATATTACATTCCACCACTCTCCTGCCAGTACTCCCATTTGGCATGTGTTGCAGCCTCTCCATGCATTCTCCATTTTTTCTAAACTCTCATTTTTAACAATCTGTTTATTTGTGCTGTGCTCTTAGTGAATTCCTTAGTACTAACTTGCAATTTATTATTTTAACATCTCAATAATTTTCAAGCTAAAGGCTATTCCATCTATTGAAATTCTCAAACGAATGACTACGTTTTTGTATTTCAAGAATTGTAATTATTTCTTAGGGCCCTTAGGTGGTGTGACTGGTTAACTCACTCTGCAGAGTTTTACTCTGACACACACGGGGTTGCCATGAGTCAGAAACGACTCAACAGCAACTAGTTTTTAATTATTGCTTTTTTATTCTATCCAGAAAGATATTTTCAAATATACAAGGATTTGGGATATATATTCTTTAACTGTTCTTGAAAAAGCAAGTTACGCTGTGCTTTTATTTACTAAAAAATTAATCATAATAAATCTTGGTAACAAGGAAATTATAATACAAAAAGACAGACAATGAACATTGAAAGAAGTTATACAGATTTAAGTCTAAAAAGAAATGATAAATTTTGTTACAATATAAATATGAAGAACTATTCTTAAAAGTAAAAAAAAATTCTTAAAAACAGATGCTACATTTGAAATAATTTTGAAAGAGAAAAAATATCTAAGCAAAGAATTTTCACAACACACAGAAATAGGTAAAATATTGCTTTCCAGTTACTCAGTTTTGAAGCTCTAGCATTAAATTTTTTTATTTTATTTTATTGTACTTCAGGTGAAGGCTTACAGAACAAATAGTTTCTCATGAAACAGTAGTACACATGTTGTTTTATGACATTCGTTAACAACCCCACAAC
>NW_004443987.1:4378643-4397931 GCF_000243295.1 Trichechus manatus latirostris
GTTAGAATTATGCTCTACATCCTTCTCCAGCTCTGTCCAGAACCCTCTGTTGTGATCCTGGTCAGAGCAGTCAGTGGTGGTAGCCGGGCACCATCTAGTCTAGCATCAAATATTTTTGACACATCACTTTCTTCTTTAATTCTTACTATTTTTAGAGGGTTTTGTAAGGTGAGTTTTAGCATACTAGGCCTCCCAGATCAAAAATATCAACTTCAATGGTAGTTATTCACCATCGTAGTTTCATTCCTTGGTGTTTTGAAACCTTTCTATCCAAAATAGTTCTATTTGAAAGCAACATTCTACTAGAGTAGGTCACTCTTTAAAAATCAGTTACCATGTTAATCTGTAGATAGCATAGAAATGTGACGTTGATGGAAATTTAATATGAGAGTGGTGCTAGAAAAGAATAGGGCTCCGACATGATAAGTGAAATGATCAGCAAAGGCAAATTTCACATCTTTGCCCAAGGCCTAATGCATACCACTTAACAAATGCATTAAAAATGTGACCTTACAACGATACGTGGATGATATGTGGAACTCTCAGTGGAAATCAGAAGAAATTGACAAGACAACATCCTCCAACTGGCATGATTCAATATATTCTACATGTGATCTGACTGGTCTTAAGACAAAAAAGCATAAAGAGTGGCCATGTAAAAAAATACCTCCTATGTTTTGGGGGGGGGGGATTATTTTATGTATTTATTTATTTATTTATTTGGCTCTTTCCTATGTGCATATCCTTTATTTTTACGGTGACATGAAGGGGAAATAAAGGAATTACACCCTAATAATTTATTTACTATATCAGTCTTATATGTACTAATGACATGGGGGAATAACCTTAAAAATATCTAGAAAATAATTATATCTTGTGTCTTTCAAATGCATACTCTTAGGCCATACATACTCTTTTGGTTAGCTATTCCTGATTATTGAGACACTACAATTAAAGAAAAGAACATCGTGTTTGTCAAAATATAATATCTGAGGTAATTTAAATGATGTCACTTCAATGTGAAGTGCTCAACATTCATTTGACAAAAATATATATTAATCAATGTACTATGTACATGGTGTTTGATAGGCACCTGAGGATATGGAAGGGAAAAAGAGAAGTGACCCTGCCTTATGGAACTTATATTCTAGTGGGAAAGACAGTTAAAACTACTTCCAAAATTAATTATTTAATTATAGTTTTGACAGATACTCTGGAGAGGAAATGTAGGATGTTTAGAGAGTGCATAACAGGGGCTCTACCCTAGACTGAACTTCCAGACTAAGACAGACTAGGAAGAAGGAACTGGCTGTCTACTTCTGAAAAAATTTGGCCGGTGAAAACCTTATTAATAGCAGCAGAACAATGTCTGATATAGTGCCAGAAGATGAGCCCCTCAAGTTGGAAGACACTCAAAATATGACTGGGGAAGAGCTATCGCCTCAAAGTAGAGTTAACCTTAATGATGTGGACAGAGCCAAGTGTTCAAGACCTTCATTTGCTGATGTGGCACGACTCAAAATGAGAAGAAAGAGCTGTAAACATCCATTAATAATCAGAATATGGAATATACAAAGTATGAATCTGGGAAAAGGATGAAGTCCAAGCTGCACTGAAGGCATTGGCGAAAAACAAGGCTCCAGGAATTGATGGAATACCAACTAAGATGTTTCAACAAACGGATGCAGCACTAGAAGTGCTCACTTGTCTATGTCAAGAAAATTGGAAGTTAGGTACCTGACCAACCAACTGGAAGAGACCCTTATATGTGCCCATTCCAAAGAAAGGTGATTCAACCAAATGCGGAAATAATAATAAAAAAAAAAACATTAATATCACACACAAGTAAAATTTTGCTGAAAATAATTAAAAAATGGTTGCCGCAGTACTTCGACAGGGAACTGCCAGAAATTCAAGCTGGATTCAGAAGAGAAGATAGAATGAAGGATATCATTGCTGATGTTAGATAGATCTTGGCTGAAACTGGAGAATACTAGAAAGATGCTTACCTGTGTTTTATTGACTATGCAAAGGCATTCGACTGTGTGGATCATAACAAATTATGGATAACATTGCGAAGAATGGGAATTCCGGAACACTCTATTGTGCTCATGCAGAACCTGTACATAGACCAAGAGGCAGTCATTCAAACATAACGAGGGGATACTGTGTGGTTTAAAATCAGGAAAAGTGTGCATCAGGGTTGTATCCTTTCATCATACCTATTCAAGCTCTATGCTGAGCAAATAGTCTGAGAAGCTGGAATATGTGAAGAACAATGGGGCATCAGGTTTGGAGGAAAACTCATCAACAACCTGCTATATGCAGATGACACAACGTTGCTTGCTGAATGAGAAGAGGACTTGAAGTACTTACTGATGAAGAACTAGAGCCTCAGCCTTCAGTATGGATTACACTTCAACATAAAGAAAACAAAAATCCTCACAACTGGACCAATAAGCAACATCATAATAAATGGAGAAAAGATTGAAGTTGTCAAGGATTTCCTTTTACTTGTTTCCATAATCAACACCCATGGAAGCAGCAGTCAAGAAATCAAATGACATATTGCATTGGGAAAATCTGCTGCAAAAGACCTCTTTAAAGTTTTGAAAAGTAAAGATGTCATTTTGAGGACTAAGGTGCACCTGATCCAAGCCACAATATTTTCAATAACCTCATAAGCATGCGAAAGCTGGACAATGAATAAAGAAGTCCAAAGAAGAATTGATGCCTTTGAATTATGGTGAATTATGGTGAAGAATACTGAATATACCATGTACTGCTAGAAAAACGACCAAATCTGTCTTGGAAGAAATACAGCCAGAGTGCTCACTGGAAGTGAAGATGCCAGCGGTACTGCTGCAAATACACACAGACTGTGGGAAAGTCACATGAATCGCATTTGTGCATAACAAGCTGGCAAACTGTGACACACAAAGGCAGGAATGTGCTTGCTGAGTGTTCAGTTTACTTGGTACTGTACCTCAGAAAATGTTTTTCTAACACTCTTGATTCTTTGATTGCTGATGCAGCATCCTCCAGGCCTCCAAAAAACGATTTGCAGTTAAAATGAGGAAGATATATTTTCAGAAAAATGAACACTTGGTGTTATGTTTTTCTATTTCCAAGAAGTAGCATTAAGAGAAGCTGAAGGAGGTGGGGGCAGAGGGTTGCAGAGATTCTGGAGGGCTGGGAATATAATTTAGTATGAGGTAGAATCAAGTTTGCGTTCCCAAATGGTTCTTGTTTCTAAGAGCATTTTTCATGAGGAAAACTGAACATTGAATAGAAAATCTTAACCTTAAAAGTCTTGAACAGAATATAAATTTTGCCCAAGTAACTTTAAATGGCTGACATTTTTAGTTGTTGTTCTTCCTCATGACCATTCTTTTGTATACTGTTAAAGGTTTATTTGGCATAGATTTTTTTAATTAAAAAAGAATAGGTAAGTATTATTATGAAGATTAATCATATTGTTTTTGTCTGTGGATAAAAATCTAAACAGAGAGGAGAAAATAAATGGACACAGACAACTTAACATTGATTTTTGGATCCCTATAACCATCAATAGATTTGAGGAAGGGAAGAGATGAATGACTACAGTCTTTGGGTCACCATGGGAACATCATCCTTCTTACACATTGCCTTACCCACTCTACCGTCAATATGTCTCTTCACACCCTGCCTTTGCCCCTCTGTCTCTCACTCCTCCATCTTCTACATACAGAGTCTGCTCTGGGGGTCTCTTGGCTCTGGGGAACCAAAACATAGCTCCTCTCAAAAATGGTTGGCAGCCTAAAGAATTCTCCCAATGATAGGCTTGTTGCACCAACCTGCAGCTGCTGTCAATTCCCCACAGTTCTCAGAATGATTCTTTCAAATCTTTTCAATAGAAGCAAGGAGAGACAGGAGAGTAACTAGAACAACTCTACATTTCCTAATGTGATCCCTCCAACCTTAAGAGGTTTTGCTCACTCATAATCTAACCAATGGTGAATTTAACTTGTATCTGCATACAGTAACTCTTCTCTTCAGTTGAGTTTGTCCCTAACAGCATCCTGGAACACGCTTGCTTTTGCCAACAAGCATCTGGAAGAGAGAACTTTAGAACGTTATTTTAGGGAACATTACATTTCAAACATCATTCTCAGCTAGGTAGTCCTGAAAATACAGAAAGTCATTTTGTGATAGTTGGGATG
The DNA here is from genome assembly GCF_000243295.1 of Trichechus manatus latirostris. NCBI lineage: Eukaryota > Metazoa > Chordata > Mammalia > Sirenia > Trichechidae > Trichechus > Trichechus manatus. The sequence continues at coordinate 4,382,846 of NW_004443987.1, forward strand.
AAATTCTGTTTCATTTCCCTTCTCTTACTCTGCATCAGCTACTCTGGCTTTGTTGTTCTTTCTTTAACCTACGAGGCACATTCTACCTAGGGACTTTACATTAACGTTTCCCCTTCCTCATAGTTCTTCCCTCACATGCCTCTCTTTTCTTACCTCTTATCTAGTCAAGTCTCAGCTTACCAGAGAAGCCTTCCCTGCCCACTTTATTTAAAGCTGCAGACTTCTTCCCACAGTCCCAACTCCCCTTCCTTCCTTTACCTACCTCCATAACACTTATCAATATATATCTTATTTAATTGTTTTTGTTTTTTGTATATCACTAGAATAGAAGCCCCATGAAGGCAAGGATGTTTATCTGTTTTATTAATTGGTATATCCTCAGCACCTAGAATAGGAACTCAAATATTTGTCAAATGAATGACAGTGGATCAGAGAAAATGAAAAAGTGGATATTTGGTAAAAAGAATGCTAGATATAAATTTTCACTCCAAGTATCCTATACAGATAAAAACAAGAATCAGACCGTACTACAGACGACCTCACCATCTTTAGCTTAATTTTACTCTGACTTGCAAGCGGCATCGTGTACTTTGTGTAAGACAATAATTTATCCATTGACTTGCTGCTTTGTCAATGATATCATGAACACTGAAGAATTGTTCCAAATATGTGCTAGTCAGTTAGCTAAGTGTCAAAATACTGATGGATTCAGCCAGCCCTGATTGTGGTTACTGTGTTGCTTCATACCACCTCTACACGTTAATGGGTCTCCTGTCATTCCTTTTTGGTGCCATTAGATTTGCTGTCTGCCATGCCAGTAACGGACAGCTCTGGAGCAGATGTTTCTGAAGTATCATTGATAACAGTGTCACAAAGACTGTGTGGAGTCAAAGGCTAACAAGCTTGACTGATGAGGAGGAGTTTTGGGCAGCTGATATATTGCCTCAGCTAGGGAAGTTTTATACTTCCTATGCCTCAACAGCTTCTGGAAGCAGCAAGCCATTTTTAAACAGAAGCCACAGCTGTGTGGCAATATCTAGTCTCCTGATTTTTACCACTGTGACATCATTCATCATTCTCCAATTTAGCTATCTTTGCATTATTTAGTTCCACTGTTGCTAAATTTTTGTCCTTCTACCTTACCTTCATTAAAGTTACTTCTCAGCACCTGTGGTTTATGGTGCAGAAATCTGACTTACAGTATCACCTGATTAGGCTCCTTTTGCCATTCTATGTGTCGTTAAGTTAGACTACTAGAATTATTTTAAAGTAGAGCAATCTTAGCTTCTAAGGACCATCAAAGTCCTGCTCCCCCCCCCCATTATGTTATTATGAAGTATTCAATGTTATTTTTGTAGTTATACTTGTTTTCAAGAAGTATCAGCATACTTGTAATTTCGTATAATCGTAGATCATGTGGAATATTAGAGAGCATTCATTTCAATGACCTTATTTTTCTGATGAGGAAATTAGTGTCCCAAGAGGATAACTTTCTTGTGCAAGACAACAAAGCATTTAACTATCTACATATGTCTAGTTCTATAATAGAGCCTGTGCAAACCTGGTCACTGATTTTTGTTATCTAAAACCTGGATATATTAATAACAAAGATAAAAATACATGTAAATTTTATTTCTATAATCCTAATTTTCTTTACTGTTCTAAAACATAGTCATAATAAAATATTACATTGGGAAATTTTAATTCTATCAGTCGTTGCATTTTATGTATCTATGTTGTGCTAGGGATTATGCTAAGATGCTGGGGATATAAGACTTATCTAAGGAACATAATCCCTGCCATCACAGAGCTTACAATATAAGGAGAATGATAGATGAATAAACAGGTACAATTACAGTAAAGTATAATAAGTGGTAAGACAGGAGAAATACAACAAGCTACGGGAGCACACTTAAACTGGGATGGGAGTGGGAGCCGGGGAAAGCACTCAAAAAGAAGTGATTATAAATTGAGATATGATATGGTAAGTAGGAGTTAGCTAGGTGAGGAGTGGGTAGAAGGTTCTGAAGGCAGAGGAAATGCAGATCATAAGTGAAGGCCTTGACAAGAGAGAATGTATGACATGTTAGCAGATGGAAAGGAAGTTCCGTATGGCTGGAAAATAGAGTGCCATAGGTTAAGGCAAGAGATGACACTAAAAATAAGAAGGACCTTAGAAATTTTACAAAGGAGCTATGGCTTTATCCTAAGACCAGTGAAGAAATCTTTCAAACAGTGAAGTAGTAGAATAAAGTGTATGGTTAAATAAAATGGCATTAGCCACACCAAAAAAAAAAAAAAAGAGAGAGAGAGACTCTATTAAGAGGGTTAAAACTGGAGTTGGGGGAACAGTTAGGAAGCTTGTTCAGTAATCTGGGCAAGAATGTTGTTGGTGTGAACTAGGGTAAAGGTAGTAGAAATGGAGAGAAGCAGATGAAGCCAACAGGGAATTAGATAGATCCAATAGGGTATGGTTGTTGATTCGATGTGCTTAAAGTGAAAATGGAGAACTCATATATGGCTACCAGGTTTCTAGCTTAATAAATGGGTGGATGACAGTGTCATTCATTGAGATAGGGAACACCAAAGAGAAGAATACAGTGTGTCCAGCAAAGAGATCAATTTTAGACACGTTATGTTTAACTTTATTACAAGACATCCATGTAGATTTGTACAGTAGGCTGTTGGATATTCAGGTCCAAAGGTTAAAAAAGAGATCTGAGCTGGAGAGGTAGATGTGGGAGTCATCAGAATCTACATGATAATTATATGAGAGCAGAAGGTATCATAGAGGGAGAGTAGAAAATAAGTAGAGAAAGAGACAAAGGGCAGAATCTTGTAGAACACTAATATTCAAGCACTTAACAGAGGACGAGAAGCCAGACAAAGGTCCTGAGAATGACAGCGGTCAATGAAGTGTCTTGGAAAGGAAAGGAATTAAATATTTCAAGAATCAATTTTTTTAAAAAAATGTCATATGCTGCTGAGTAAATAAGTGAAATAAGAATTTCAAAGGACCTATCAAATTTTGTAGCAAGGTTTTTAGCATCTTTAATTTCAGTGAAGTAGTGGGGGTGTAAGTCTTATTGATGCTCATTCATTCTTTTATTCAGCAGATGTATTTATCAAAAGCCTACCTTTAGCCTGGCACTGTTTTACAAGTTACAGATGCAATGGTAAGCACAAACATCAACCTTATTCTCATGTAGCTTGTAATGTAGTGAGGAAGAGGGATAGTAATAAAACAATCATGTAAATAAATATTAACTTGTTGCTCTGACAAGAAAAAGTGTTACGTATGAAATATATGAAATAGGGTGGCTGTGACCTAAAAGGTTTCTCTGTGAACTAAAAAATTTAACAGATCTGTATAAATCAGCTAGAAATAGGAGAGAGAAGGATACAGTTGTGACAGTTCTGGGTGGAAGAGAGAGCATTTGCAAAGACCTGGGGCAGGAAGGAACATAGGATATCAAGGGAAGATAAGTGTGCCTGGGGGAGCATGGTAAGAAATGGGACTCTGAAAGGTGCGAAAGGCTAAGCTCATGCAGTGTCTTGTTTGTTAAGCTGAGAATTTGTTTTTTATCTGAAAAGCAACTGGGAAACGTGGAAGAGATTTAGGTATGTGCATGGGGGGATGGGAGAGGGACTGACATCATATTGCAATTGAAAAGGTTGTTCTGGCCTCAGATGGTAAAAAGGATTTGAAAGAAAGGCAGAGTAGATGCAAGTAGATCTGTTTGGATCCAAGTCTGCAGTGGTCCAGGCAAGAGCTCACAATGGTTTGAAATAAAATAGTAGAAAAGGATAGAAGTGGATGCACTCAAAATACATTTAGATGGTAAAATTGATAATATTTTCTGACTGGTTGGATATGGGCATGAGGAAGAGGAGGGTGTCAAAAAGGAAAAAAAAATTCCCAAGTGTCTGTTTAGAGCAGTTAAGTAAAGACAACTGCAAAATACCTTCTAAGATATTTGACTGGCAACTTGGGGAGAGGTGAAAGCATAGAGGGTGGGGGGGGGTACACATGAGGTTAATGAAGGGCTATTTTCAATTTGTTTTATTTTTTTAAATATGGTAAAGATTAAGTGTAATGAAATGATTGGAAGGACCTATAGAGAGAGGGAAAGAAAGTTCACATACAGGACAAAGAAGGAATAATCAAAGAAAGTGTTCTTTGAAAAGGTAGAATGAAGTGAGCTCTAGAGGCACTTAGAGGTTGGAGTCCATCCAGAGGCTCCTCAGAATAAAGACCTGGCAATCTACATCTGAAACATCAGCCACTGAAAACCCTATGCACCACAGTTCTACTCTGACACATATGCGGTCACCATGAGTTGGAGTTGACTCTACAGCAAATGGTTTTTATTCATTGTATATTTTTAATAAATTTTTAAAAAAAATAAAACTGGCAAATCAATTGTTGTCAAATCAATTCGAGTCTAACTCATGGCGACCCCATATGTTACAAAATATATAGGGTTTTCTTGGCTATAATCTTTATAGAAGCAGTTCACCAGGACTTGCTTTCATGGAGCTGCTAGGTGGGTTCAAACTGCCAACCTTTAGGTTAGCAGCCAATTGCAAACCACTTGCACCATCCAGGCTCCTTGTTTAATAGTAGCTACTAAGAGAGTATGCATGGTATACTCCCAGCAAATAAAGATCAACTTCGAATATACCCATAGTGGAAAAGACTAGAAAGCTATACACCAAAATATAAATTATTCAGATAGATAGATTCTTGTTTCCAACTTTTGTATCCCAATTGCCAATAATTGTCAATGCATCTTGATTGCAATGTTTAATCAATTTCATACTGCAGAAGTTGATAGAAATCTTCAATTTCTTCATCTTTGGCCTTAGTGGTTGGTGTGTAAACTTGAATAACAGTCGTATTAACTGTTCTTCCTTGTAGGTGTATAAATATTATTCTATTACTGACAGCATTGTACTTCAGGATATATCTTGAAATGTTCTTTTTGACTATGAATGCTATGCCATTCCTCTTCAATTTGTCATTCCCGGCATAGTAGACCATAAGACTGTCAGATTCAAAGTGGCCAATACCAGTCCATTTCAGCTCACTAACACCTACCATATCAATATTTATGCATTCCATTACATTTTTGACTACTTCCAATTTTCCTAGATTCATACTTCATACATTCCAAGTTCCTAATATTAATGGATGTTTGCAGCTGTTTCTTCTCATTTTGAGTCATGCCACATCAGCAAATGAAGGTCCTAAAAGCTTGACTTTATCCATCTCATTAAGGTCAACTCTACTTTGAGGAGGCAGCTCTTCCCCAGTTGTATTTTGAGTACCTTCCAACCTGAGGGGCTCATCTTCTGGCACTATATCAGACAATATTCTGCTGCTATTTAAAAGGTTTTCATTCAAACAGAACAAGGGGATACTGCGTGGATTAAAGTCAGGAAAGTGTACTTCAGGGTTGTATCCTTTCACCACACCTATTCAATCTGTATGCTGAGTAAATAATCCAAGAAGCTGGACTATATGAAGAACAAGGCATCAAGACTGGAGGAAGACTCATTAACAACCTGCACTACGCAGATGATACAACCTTGCTTGCTGAAAATGAAGAGGATTTGAAGCACTTACTAGTGAAGATCAAAGACCACAGCCTTCAGTATGGATTACACCTCAACATAAAGAAAACAAAAATTCTCACAGCTGGACAAAAAAGCAACATCATGATAAATGGAGAAAAGATTGAAGTTGTCAAGGACTTCATTTGACTTGGATCCACAATCAATGCCCGTGGAAGCAGCAGTCGAGAAATCAAATGATGCATTTCATTGGGCAAATCAGCTGCAAAAGCCCTCTTTAAAGTGCTAAAAAGTAAAGATGTCACTTTAAGGACTAAGGTGTGTCTGACCCAAGCCATGGTGTTTTCAATTGCCTCATATGCATGTGAAAGCTGGACAATTAATAAGGGAGACCAAAGAATTCATGCCTTTGAATTTTGGTGTTGGTGAAGAATACTGAATATTCCATGCACTGCCAGAAGAAAGAACAAATCTGTCTTGGAAGAAGTAGAGTCAGAATGCTCTTTAGAAGCCTTGATGGCAAGACTCCGTCTCACGTACTTTGGACATGTTATCAGGAGGGACTAGTCCCTGGAGAAGGACATCATGCTCTTGGTAACATAGAGGGTCAGCAAAAAAGAGGAAGACCCTCAAGAACAGGGATTGACACAGCGGCTGCAACAATGGACTCAAACATAGCAATGATTGTGAGGATGGCGCAGGACCGGGCAGTGTTTAATTCTGTTGTACATGTGGTCGCTATGAGTCAGAATTGACTTGATGGCACCTAACAACAACAAAGATGATTTTCATTCTCCTCTTTGTATTTTTCTGGTTTTTACTAATTTTCTAAATAAATATGAATAAATGTGTGCATATCTACATATAATAATTAGAAACAAGCATGTTATAAATAAAAAATAAGCTATTTAACTCAGTAATAATTCATTATTTTATCATCAAGTTGTATATAATTTTTGTAGTTTATTTGACATTTCCTTGCTATAGTCACCTCAGAACTTTGTATACTATCTGATTCATTGTAGATGCTCCATTATTGTTGTTAAAATTATATAAAGAAATGCTTTAACTTTACTTCCAAACAACAGTATAACTTATTCCACTGTTCAGTATAGAAAATGTAAAGAAATGGTTGGAGAATTGTATTTCCATTGAAAAATCATGAGGCTGCATTGTGCATTGAAAAAATATAGGCATCATTCTTTAAGCTCCTACTATATGCTAGATCCCCAAGCGTCTGTCAGTTTGCCGTACTGTGGGGGCTTGTGTGTTGCTGTGATGCTAAAAGCTATGCCAGTGGTATTCAAATACCAGCAGGGTCACCCATGGCAGACAGGTTTCAGCTGAGCTTCCAGACCAAGACAAACTAGGAAGAAGGACCCAGTGGTCTACTTCTGAACAAAATTAGCCAGTGAAAACCTTATGAATAGCAGTGGAACATTGTCTGATATAGTGCTGGAAGATGAGCCCCTCGGGCTGGAAGTCACTCAAAATATGACTGGGAAAGAGCTGCCTCTTCAAAGTAGAGTTGACCTTAATGACATGGATGGAGTCAAGCTTTCAGGACCTTCATTTGCTGATGTGGCACGACTCAAAATAAGAAGAAACAGCTGCAAACATCCATTAATAATTGGAACCTGGAATGTTCAAAGTATGAATCTAGGAAAATTGGAAATCATCAAAAATGAAATGGAACACATAAACGTCAATATCCTAGGCATTAGTGAGCTGAAATGAACTGATATTGGTCATTTTGAATCTGACAGTCATATGGTCTGTTATGCCGGGAACGACAACTTGAAGAATGATGAAGTTGCATTCATCGTCAAAAAGAACATTTCAAGATATATCCTAAAGTACAACGCTGTCAGTGATAAGATAATATCCATATGCCTACAAGGAAGACCAGTTAATACTACTGTTGTTCAAACTTATGCACTAACCACTAAGGCCAAAGATGAAGAAACTGAAGAATTTTACCAACTCTTGCAGTCTGAAATTGATTGAACATGCAATCAGGATGCACTGATAATTACTGGTGTTTGGAATGTGAAAGATGGAAACAAAGAAGAAGGATCCGTAGTTGGAAAATATGGCCTCGGTGATAAAAACAAGGCTGGAGATTGCAAGACAGAATTTTGCAAGACCAACAACTTCTTCATTGCAAATACCTTTTTTCAACAACATAAACAGCAACTGTACACGTGGACCTCGCCAGATGGAATACACAGGAATCAAATGACTACACCTGTGGAAAGAGACAATGGAAAAGCTCAATATCATCAGTCAGAACAAGGCGAGGTGCCGACTGCAGATCAGACCATCCATTACTCATATGCAAGTTCAAGTTGAAACTGAAGAAAATTAGAACTAGTCCACAAGAGCCAAAGTACAACCTTAAGTATATCCCACCTGAATTTAGAGACCATGTCAAGGATAGATTTGATGAGTTGAACACTAATGACCAAAGACCAGAGGAGTTGTGGAATGACATCAACGACATCATACATGAAGAAAGCAAGAGGTCATTAAAAAGACAGGAGAGAAAGAAAATACCTAAATGGATGTCAGAAGAGACTCTGAAACTTATTCTTGAACGTTGAGTAGCTAAAACAAAAGGAAAAAATGATGACGTAAAAGAGCTGAACAGAAGATTTCAAAGGGCCGTTCGAGAAGACAAAGTAAAGTATTTTGATGACATGTGCAAAGACCTGGAAATAGAAAAGCAAAAGGGAAGAACATGCTTGGCATTTCTCAAGGTGAAAGAAATGAAGAAAAAATTCAAGCCTCGAGTTGCAATACTGAAGGAACCCACAGGGAAAATATTAAACAACTCAGGAAGCATCAAAAGAAGATGGAAGGAATGCACAGAGTCACTCTACCGAAAAGAATTGGTTGACGTTCAACGATTTCAGGAGGTAACATATGATCAGGAACCAACGGTACTGAAGGAAGAAGTCCAGGCTGCACTGAAGGCATTGGCCAAAAACAAGGCTCCGGGAATTGAGATGTTTCAACAAATGGATGCAGTGCTGGAAGTGCTCACTCGTCTATGCCAAGAAATTTGGAAGACACTACCTGGCCAACCAACTGGAAAAGATCCATATTTATGCCTATTCCCAAGAAAGGTGATCCAACCAAATGGGGAAATTTTCGAACAGTATCATTAATATCACATGCAAACAAAATTTTGCTGAAGATCATTCAAAGGTGGCTACAGCAGTATATTGACAGAAAACTGCCAGAAATTCAAGCTGGATTTAGAAGAGGATGTGGAACCAGGGATATCATTGTTGATGTTGGATGGATCCTGGCTGAAAGCAGAGAATACCAAAAAGATGTTTACCTGTGTTTTGTTGACTATGCTAAGGCATTCAACTGTGTGGATCATAACAAATTATGGATAACACTGATGAAAATGGGAAATTCCAGAACACTTAATTGTGCTCATGAGGAATCTGTACATGGATCAAGAGGAGGTTGTTCAAAGAGAACAAGGGGATACCGCGTGGTGTAGAGTCAGAAAATGTGTGTGTCAGGGTTCTATACTTTCACCATACGTATTCAATCTGTATGCTGAGCAAATAATCCCAGAAGCTGGACTACATGAAGAAGAAAGGGCATCAGGATTGGAGGAAGACTCATTAACAGCCTGTGCTATACAGATGACACAACCTTGCTTGCTAAAAGTGAAGAGGTCTTGAAGCGCTTGCTGCTGAAGATCAAAGACCACAGCCTTCAGTATGGATTACACCTCAACATAAAGAAAATAAAAATCCTCACAACTGGACCAATAAGTAACATCAGGATAAACGGAGAAAAGATGGAGGTCATCAAGGATTTTATTTTACTTGGATCCACAAACACCCATGGAAGCAGCAGTAAAGAAATCAAAAGACACATTACATTGGGCAAATGTGCTGCAAAAGGACTTTTTAAAGTGTTGAAAAGCAAAGACATCACCTTGAGGACTAAGGTGTGCCTGACCCAAGCCATGGTATTTTCAATCGCCTCATATGCATTCGAAAGCTGGACAATGAATAAGGAAGACCGAAGAAGAACTGATGTCTTTGAATTGTGGTGTTGGTGAAGAATATTGAATATACCATGGACTGCCAAAACAACAAACAAATCTGTCTTGGAAGAAGTACAACAAGAATGCTCCTTAGAAGCATGGATGGCGAGACTAAGTCTCTCATACTTTGGACAAGTTATCAGGAGGGATTAGTCCCTGGAGAAAGACATCATGCATGGTAAAATAGAGGGTCAACAAAAAAGAGGAAGACCCTCAACGAGATGGATTGACAAAGTGGCTGCAGCAATGGACTCATGCATAACAATTGGGAGGATGGCGCAGGACCGGGCAGTGTTTCGTTCTGTTATGCATAGGGTCGCTATGAGTCGGAACCGACTCGACGGCACCTAACAACAACAACAACAACGTATGCTAGATACTGCAGTTTAGTGCTTAACCCTTACAGCAATTTCTGCAAGGGGGATACTGATATTAATACCATTTTATAGAAGAGAAAAATGAGGCCTAGAGAGGTCATTTGTCCAACATCATACACCGGGAAGTGACAGAGTGAGATTTGGAACTCAGGTATATCTGAACCTAGAGGCATCTTGCTGCTCTACACAATGAGATGAAGAAATAATCAGCTTTTGCCAGTCTGCCTCAGATACCTACACCTCTGCTGGCAAACATCACCATTTTAATTGAAAGAAAACATCAAAAGAACCAATGAAAGAAAAAATTCTACTTTTATGAATAAGTAAGCACCGTTTATTGCACATCAAATATTTGGACAGTTTTTCTGGCAGGCAAATTAATATTGCCAGTGCTACGGAAACAATCACAAGCCCTCTCTCATTCATTAAATAATTAGCAATAGTTAAAAAGATTTTTAAAGGACAAAAATAAAAATCAAGTGAAAATTGAAAATGACACAAATGGCACTTTTTCTTCCAAAAAGCTTTAAACAACTGTAGTCTCAGTCTAAGGATATTTGCTAATTGTGCTGCTATTTCAACCATTACCTTCACCAGTTCTTATTCATACTTAGGATGTGGAGCATTAGTCAAGCTGGAAGCAATATTCTTTTCTACATGTAAGCAAAGCCCTAAATCTGTTCCACTAATCCATCTCTTCTTCATACTTCCAACATCTATTCACTGAGCACTTATCCTGTGCTTGTTTTCAGGAGTGCCAAATGGGATGTTATTCTGACAAAATTTGATTGTAGTGATGACAACTCAGAATTGATAAAGGAAAAATTTAAATCAATCTTTATCACCAAAATGTTTGTGAAAGAGTACTATTTCAATTAATACCATAGAATTTCTTTCTATATCCTCTATACCCCCACATCAACTAAAGAACCAAATAAGTAATTACAAAGAAAGAAGTGAAATATATGTTTCAGCAGCAAGAGACAACAGATATCTTCTTGCTGTTAGACATGCTTGACTGCTGGCATTTGAGAGATTTCTTTATTTGTTTGTTTTTCCCTGAATTCTTTAAAATAGTGATAAAAATATTTTATATCATTTTTGCTGTTGTCCACTGAGAAGCTCAAACGATGCACAAAATTTAATTCATCCAAATAATCTCTAGAGAAATAGGAAAAAAAAGTAAGAATATCTATCATTTTAAAACAGAGCTTGTGTTACAGCTGAGAATTAGTTTCATGAATGTAGTTTCTATTTTAATATAGTACATCAAATTGTTGTTGTGTTGTTGTTAGGTGCTGTTGAGTCGGTTCCAACTTATAGCAACCCTATAAGACAGAGTAGAACTGCCCCATAGGGTTTCCAAGGAGTGGCTGGTGGATTTGAACTGCCAACCTTTTGGTTGGCAGCTGAGCTCTTAACCACTAAGCCATCAGGGCTCCATACATCAAATTACCTGTATTTTAAATTTGATAGTAAATTAATTAGTTTATTCAATAAATAAGGGTGTTAATATGTAACTATCTTGGTGGGCCTTGTTGGATTCCTGATGTAGGATATAACAGTGACACATCTAGGCCTTTAGACATTTCCCAAACGGAAGATGACTGTGGTAGATTACTATCATTCTTCGGTTTAGCCTGGGTTTCTCCTAAAAGCAGAGGCTGAGACAGAAACAGAGACAAAGGCTTATGAATGTGGTTTATTTGGGAGTGATCTCAGAGGACAACAGTGAGGGACAGAGAGGGTGAAACGGGAGGTGGAAGAGCCAATATAAGGTGATGTAGAGAACTGTAAAATTCTCTGCTCTGAAGATACACTGACCCCTTTGCTCTCTGCTACTTAGAGAATAACTCACTCCCTCTAAATCCCTTCTTTCAGTCAACAATTTTGAGAACAGGACTTAATGGCCTGAGATTGGCCACATCACAAAGAAAAACAACTTCTTTCTGCAAGATTGCAACATCTGCCTGACCAAAGCCCACCAAGCACATAGCTGCCACTCTATTGCTTTTGTCTTTTTTCCATATAAAACATCTATAATTTCCCATGTTCAGAGAAGCATTCCCTTTGTCTCCCAGTCGCAACTGCCTGAATAAAGTACCCATTACTTTGCAGTTTGCATCTCGTGAATTTTTTGAAAATTCAGTGGTGTGTTTTCCACCATTACAGAGTGAGTGCTTGATCTTGAAGAGATCTTCTGAGGACCCTTATGAAATGTATCTCAGAACCATCCACCCAGGGAAAGAAAGGGATAAACAGGCATTACTTGTGGGTCAAGAGTTGACCTACGGGGCTTTAATTCCCCCACACAACTAGGCTGTGCAAGCTTGAGTATGAACAGGTTTCAATGGCTGCCCCGTACTTCAGCATCAGAAGCTCTGAGGCAGGAGGTGCAAGACTCAAGGTACTGGCCCAAGGCAAGGCACTGTCAGGTTACACCTGTGAGGAACTAACAGAACCAGTTCCTATGTGAAACTGATCTGGTAGGGGCTAGAGTGAGAGATGAGGCCGAGAGGATTTGAAGTGATGCAAAACAGGTATCTGCCTGTGTATGATTTGTTGGGTGGTGTCCTTGTCTTCCTATCTTCTTGGGAACAAACACCTGACATTCATAAGTTTTCTCCCCTCACTGTGTGGCTCACTCTTTCTCCCTTCAGTTGAAGGCCTTTTGTGAGCTTAGTCAACCTGTCTTTCCTCACAAATGGAAGATGACTGTGGTAGATGCTATTATGGCTTGCCTTGATCCCCTTTGCCATCCTCTGGTTGCTGGGCTGTGAATATTGGCTGTTAATTGCTCACAGTAGCACACTTCCCTGAAGAATTGTCCTAGGACAGGGGTCTTCTCACCTAAAAGATTACCCCCCACCACCAAATGGTGGCCCGCAGCCCATGACTAACTGACTGACTGATTCAGGGATCCCATTCCTCAAGGCAGAATTTATTCAATGGTGAGAATCATGCAGTGGTGTCTGGAACACCGACTCTCAGAATTTCTGGTTTCAGTGGCATAAATTCTGCCTCTGTGTCTGATGTCAATCTACCAATCTGACATCACTAAACACAGAGTTGGGAAGAGATGTGCAAAACTGGCTGAATGCACACCACTGAACCCATGCTCCAGAATTTCTGTAGGAGCAGGATGAAGTTAGACTCCCTAATCTTATTACCCTACTTCCCTACAGATTCCTCCTGAGAGTCCTCCCTCATGGAAGCACTTGAACCAAACCTAAGATAAGGGCAAAGAGAATCAATTGCTGCTCTCATTGTTGGTTGCCCATCTACCTTGCCCCATAGAGCTCCATGGGTCAGGCCTCCTGGCCGCTATCCAACCTAGCCTCTTGCTATGATAATTATGCCCACCTTGATTCTGATGGCTAATCACAACCACCTGGCCTCTCTTATTTTAGTATTCCATAATCTACCATTGTTCGGTTCTATAGCAGCATCTCTTCCTATCAGCCCTTGCCTACAGAGGACAACCACCACTGTGCTTCTCAGTGATGATAGTGCCTGTCTCACCAACACATTCCTTATCACTTTTGTAATAAGGAATATCTTATGTCCTCCAGACTTACTGGAGGAACATAGACAGCTGGTGCATTTTCTAGTCATACATAATATATAAACTCTAGCATGCTCACTTCTCTTAGCATTTCAGTCCCTTCTTTTGTAATCTTCCCTGGCAGTTCTGAAGTTTTTAGTTCACTCTCTTTGGGGCATCACCTTCCAGACTTCCAAGTGCCATCCTAGCAGCACATTAGCATTGTCATCCAGGGTCCTTGCCAGGATGTTTTAAAAAAGTATTACAGGAGAGTGCACCCATATTGATAAATGCTCCCTAATCTAACTTTATGTTCTGGCCCCACCCCTTGATCCAGCATCCTACGCAGACTGTCTCAGGCACTGCTGGTACATGTTGTCTAGGCTCCTTACCTCTTTGGCTTAGTCATTTTCCTCCTTTAGCAGGCCCAATAGTTCCCCATCCAGATTATGTGTGACCTGACTCTATTTATTGGTTTGGTGGCCAGGAGGGAAGCTGAGGATAGAATATAAGAAGGCACATGTTTTCTTTCAAGAGAGAGGTCTCTACATCATTATCAAGTAAGGTGAGAGCACTAGCCTTTAATAGGAACAAGCAGATCACTTCTGCAAACCCAGAGAATTCACGGGAATCAGGGAATTCCAGACTTTTGAGGATATCAATCGAATGTCCCTATGCTACATCTCAAGCCTCTTCTCCTTTATTTACAAACAGGGCCCCTAACATGGTGTAATAAACTTACTAGAAGTGTTAATGTAACCCTTCCCTAGACCTGTACTGTCCTTATAATTAAATCTTGGGCCTGATCCTCAGATTTTTATGCCCTCTGGTTGTAGAAAATGAAAGTCTCTAAATGTTTTCCAAGGTCTTCTGACTTTCACACTTCACCTTAAATTTGTCATTAATCACCCTCAATCTTTCATTGTTTCTCCAATGCATCTATCACCCTCAGCGACAACCATCTATTGTCCATTGTCCTTATCACTACTTATCATTACTGCTTGCCCTGAGCCCTTCAAACTTCTGAGATATTGCCCCTGACAGTTCATTCTCTTCCACCCTGAAAATTTTAACAATTGCATTGCTATAACATGCCAAAGGCTATCAGTATTATACCTACCACCAGTGACAGCCTTCTCTTATCCAGCCAGCTGATGAGTGGTCCAGCCTCAAAATCACGTTTTAGAGTTTGCTTCCTCAGACCATGCCTAGCACGAACTATCCAAAGTCAGGTCCTCTGTGATGAAATGGAATCTAAGATGAAGGTTTACATGCAGGAAGTTTATTCAGAAGTGCTGTCTGAAACGACACCTTTGAGGGAATAAAGAAACCAGGATTGATCAGAGAAAGAAGTTTAACTGCAGAGCAGTAGTAAAAAATGTCTATGCCGGCACATAGACTTCCGGCAAGATGGCGCTCTAGGCAGAAACACCACGCCGTCCCTCCACAACAAAGATCCGAAAAACTAAGCCAAACAGAGAATCAACAATCCTGAAACCCTAGAACATCAAAT
>NW_004443987.1:4406478-4441934 GCF_000243295.1 Trichechus manatus latirostris
AAATGTGTATGTAAAAAAATTTTTGAAATGGCGTATCTTTGGCTATGTGTATTTTCACCAAAAAAAAAAAAAGTTGAGAATTTAGAGGGTTAAAACGTTGTGGGGTTGTTAACCAATGTCATAGAACAGCATGTGTGTTACTGTTACATGAGAAACTATCTGTTTTGTAAGCCTTCACCTGAAGTACAATAAAATATTAAAAAAAAAAATGTCTATGCCTTTATTACTACTAATGGTCTTTAATAGAGAGCCTCCTAATGGTCTCTCTATTTTCCTCTTTCTTGGATCATTCCATCATTCCATCAGCATACAAGCATGCTATTTTTTTCTCCCATCTTAAAAACAGTACATAAATGAACAGCACTTCAGTCTCCATCTCCCCCACTAAATAATACTCCATTCATTTGCTCCCCTTTGCTATAAGATGGTTCAGAGAGTAGATTATACACTGCTGTTTCTAACTCTTTTCCCATTCTTTCTTAAACCCACTATGTTTTGGCTTTCACTCTCTGCCACTCCAGAGTGATTTAACAGAGTGGTTCTCAACTGGGGATGATTTTGCCCACCAGATGACATTTAGCAATATCTAGAGAAATTTTTGGTTGTCTCAACTTGGGGGTGGGGTGGTTTCTACTGGCATCTAGTAAGTAGAGACTAAAGATGCTGCTAAACATCATATAAGGCACAGGACACCTCTGCCTCCCCTGTGCAACAAAGAAGTATCTAGCCCAAAATATTAATAGTGCCAGAGATGAGAAATCCTGACAAGCATCATATGACACACGTAACAGACTTTCTTCACTTGGATTTCAGGAAACCACATTTTCCTGATTTTCCTCCCACATTACTAGATGTTCCTTCTCAGTAACTAATCCTGGTTACCCCTCTTCTCCCCAATCTCCTAATGTTGAAGTGCCCCAGGCTTTGGTATTGTATCTTTTTTCTTCTCTATCTATACTCCCTAGATGGTCTCCTCTATTCTTATGGATTTAAATACTATCTAAGTTTTTCACTTCCAAAGTTGTATTTCCATCAGTCATTTCTCCAGATTTCTGTACTGGTATATGCAACTGTCTACTTCACACCTCCACTTGATATCTGATAGGTATATCAAAACCTCAAATCTCAAAAACGTCAAAATGAAATTCCTTACCTTCCTCTGTAAACCTGCTCCTCCCAGAGTCCTCTCTATCTTAGAAAATGTAGTCTGCATTCTTCTGGTAGCTTAGGCCACAAACCATAGACCCCTCTTTTTTCTCTCATACCTTACAATCAACTTCTCATCTGGGTCTACATTCGTAATATATCCATAATCTGACCACTTCTTACTGTCTCTACTTTTGCCTCCCTGGTCCAAGCCATCATCATCTCTCACCTGAATGATTACAATAGCCTCCTATGTAGGACAGCCTCCTAACAGTCTCTCTATTTCTACTCTTCTTTTCCACCACAGTCTATTCTTGCACAGAAGCTGGACTAATCTTTTTAAAAATTAAATAATGTCATTCCTCTGCTCAAATCTTCTAATGAATCTCCATTTTGTTTAGAGTAAAAATCAAAGTTCTTATGATGGCCTACAAGATCCTATGTGAACTTTTCCCCTCTGTACCTCTCTGAACTCATCTCCTGCAACTCTCCCCTTCACTCCCTCTGACCCCCTTGCTGTTCATCAAACACACCAGGTATATTCCTGAGTTAGGGCCTTGGTGATACAATGCTGTCCCTTAGGTGCTGTCATATTCTTGCTCCCTCACTTCCTCCAAGTTTTGATCAACTATCATCTTTTCAATGAAGCCTACCCAAATCACCCCGTTTCCAATTGCAACCAATATCCACACTCCTTGAGCCTCTTACTGCACTCTATTTCTTTTTCATCCCCAGTGAAATTATCACCTTGAAGGTGTCCCTGCATGGTGCAAATGGTTAAGCACTTGACTACGAACCAAAAGTTTGGCAGTTTGAACCCACCCAGAGGTACCTCGGAAGAACGGCCTGATGATCTGTTTCTGAAGGACACAGCCTTGAAAACCCTGTGAAGCACAGTTCTACTCTGCAACACATGAGGTTACCATGAATCAGAATCTGTTCAACTGGCAACTTTTTTTTTTCACATACTATATAATTTGCATATTATTTATTGTCAATTGTTTTCCCCACTGAGAGCAGACATTTTCGTCTGTTTTGTTCACTGTCATATCCCAAATACCTAGAAGAATGTCTAGCACAAATTTTGTGTTCAATAAATATTTGCTGAATGAATGAATTTTTACTAGAGTGCAAATTTGGTGTCAGTTCTGTCATTACCTTTACAATAAATAAATTTTTGTTGGCAGTGAGAAAATTTCTTCCTGAGGTTTTTTTTTTTTCTTATATATTTCATCAGAATTGTGGTGAGAAGTTCAAAAAGTCTGCATGTATTTTAAACCAAAATCAAATTTCTCTTATGTATGATGATTCCAGGCATCAATATTGCTCTTCTTGGGTTTGGGTGCACCATTTTCCTCCTTTGTCTACTTCCAGCTGCTTTAGAATTTGAGAAACCTCAAACTTATATATTTCTTTTGCAGCTTTTCATAAAGAATGAACTATCTGAGCTCATTCGCGCTCCTAATTAGTTTTGAAGCAGCACTTTACATTGATTCCTTTCCCACTCTCGTCCCCATCTCACCTTTTTTTTACAGAGAAAAAAGAACTGTCTTTTTACTCCAAAGGTTTCTTTGTAATATGTTCTTTCCTTAATCAGAATATAGAAAGACCTCTGCTTGTTTTACAGTACATTAAGAACAAAAGAAAATCTTGGAAATCATATTCCATGACTCTAGGTATTGAGTAACTCCAAAAGACGGTTTCACTCAAATCCTGTGAGAGGGTAAATGAATCCACTTATTCTTCTGTATCCCATATTCATTTCTTATTAACACATATTTTGTCTCAAATACTAAAGATAATTCATTTAATTACCTAGCAAACTCCTAGCATTTTATTTTAAACCTGACTCATTTCCAGACATTTCTAGTAGGGTCCAACTCTCTTGACCACTTTTTAGCTTTTCCCTTGTGAATATTTAAATAAAAATTCAATGGCACACAATGAATTTTCAACAAAGACACATAGTCATTACTTCACAGTGGCTAAGCCAGCTAGGACTGGAAACCTAAGCATTTAAAAGCTAAATGACTGATTGAGGTCTTATATGGTGCCTATGATAGTGCCAAGAACACAGAGGCTTCCTAAATCACAAGGCTTGGAATGGCAGCACAGGTCGTGTAGACCAATATACAAATAACATTTGCACTTTCTGGCATCCTGTGCTTTGAAGTTGTAAGTCTCTTTCTTGATTGATAATGTTCATTTTTATGTTTGCCTTTCTTCATGTAGGGAAATTGTTTAAAATCAAATGCAGTCTGATAATGTAGGCTTTGGATTATGATAATTCTGAATTTTAGCAACTTGTGATGCCATATAAGTTTTCTATATATTGTCTGAAAGCAGTGGAAGGTTAGTATACTAAATTTCTCCTTAACTGTCTTAATATGGATGGAAGACATATGAAAACATTATGTAAAAACAATGTTCAGCCTAAGAGCTGCAACTCACCAAACCTGGGCCAGTGTCAGTTAATCGTAGTCACAATACATTAGTTAGCATTGTGTGATTCCCTTGGCCCTCACCAGCTGATACTCCCTCTCTTTCCTTCAACCTGGATCCAGATTACTTGGGTTTAGAATTGGCAGTCTAAAACAAGCTTATTCATAAACATGTGCATTTTGCTAATAGTAATTAAGAATTTAGCTCAGCTTTCAGTCTCTGAGGTATGTGGGTGGGAAAGGCAACAGCAAAATAGGGAAGGGAATTGGGGGATCACTGGGACTTGTTGACGTATTGGATGTGGGTGGTAGTCACTTGTAGAAAGCTAGACAGTGCCTACCGAGTCACTGGTCTAACTATTAAGATGTATTGTGTTTACAAACAAATAGAATAATGGCAGACTTGCAATTTATTTTTCCCTCTGCAATAAAGCAGGATATAACTAATTTTAATTGTTCCATTCTTGGCTTCTCTCTGAATATTTGATGGTCACTTTTCAGGTATTTTAATATCCCAGTTATAGTCTCATGATAAACTAGCTTTGATTAAGAGAATTTCTGAATACTTAGAACTGAACTGAAGTTCAGAATTTATTTTGGCCATTCCTCACATTTGTATGGATGAGAAAACTGAGGCCCAGAAACTTGAAGGACCTGTCCAATTCATACATCAAGTTGGTGACAAAATAGAATCTAGAGATCCTGACCCACATCTGCTATGTTTTCCTCCACATCACATTGCCTAACCTAGGAAAGTTTAATAATTTTAAAACCTTCTTTTTTAGAAACTGTTAATGTGTTATTGGCTAGCCTTGCAAGTATATTTGACAAAAGATGGCTGTAATATTCAGTCACTTGCCAAATCATTTTTAGATATACTCTCTATGTTATAGGATTGGTTAAAATCATCAGTGGGATTTGCTGACACTTTCCAAATGTGAGGCAACTTCTACTTGCCCTAAACAGTAGCCATAGAAAATGTTCTTTATTGCTAAGATTTATCACATATAAACCCAAGAATTTTTAAACTGTTACTAAAAACAATGGTGCTTGACTGTAAGGCATTTGTATGTGTTTTTCCTAAGCAGTTTACATAAAGATTTTCTATACACTGCTGAAGGAATATCCACAAGACCTCTCCACAGGTGAAATCAACTGATCTCACTAGCTTGAAGGCTTCATCAGGGGTTACAGCAAAGTGAAAAGTGTTCCACATTGTTGTACTACATAACCCAGATAACTGATTTGCTTGTCACCAATTAGAGCAACAGCCCTGACTTTCTGTAATGTACTCTCCATGTTCTTTTTCCACATTGCAATTAATATATGCAAGAACCTGAGGTGACTATTAGACAATAAATGCCAGTAAATCACATTTAATCAGCTTCCAATTTTTGGTTGCCATTGACTGCTTTGTCCCTCTCAGCCCTAGAAGCTTCCCAGGACTGTGTTTGAAATAATGCCTGTAGTTGCTTCTTTCTATGGTTTCTTGATTGATTGACAAGCTGTGTAGCAGCACATTGTTCTGCTCTACCATTTTCTCAGTGGGTGGTACTGCACAATAGTAATGAGGAACTGTAATGACACTGCATCAGAAGTCACTAAGATATAAATATGACATGAACTTCTCCATTGCATGAACCTGGGTCTCTTTATCCATTTACTTACATCACTTTTGTATGTGGCAGTGATGGAAAATCTTAACCCTCTGCTTTCCAAACCTACTCAAATAGGATTTGAATCTAAATGCTCTTTGGAGACACACACTCTAACATAGGTGTATTCTAGGACTTAAAGCACGGTCACTCTTTATATTAATGCAATCTCCTTTCTAAGCACTTCCCATCAGAGGAGATTTAAAGTGAATGGAAATTATTCAATGTAGTTATGAATTGAAAGCTCATAAGCTAGTTGCTCTACGAAGTGCTCAGAACACCTGGGCCACCAGAATTGCTGAAGTAGACAATGGCATTTATACTAAGACTGCAGCATCATCTTATTCTAAATGGTATTTTTGTCTTTAGAGTGCATGAGGGATGCCAGTGCTTCTCAGCGCTTAATTGGTTTTCTCCCTTGACTTTAATTAAACTTACCCTAAGCTTGAAAAACCCTAAAGCTGTTGCTGAAGGGTGGAGAAGCTCCAGTGTTTTTAGCTTTGAATAAAGTATGATAAAGAATAAATTGTACTGTTTGATTAACTGAATATGTGACTATTTTACATTTTTAGACAGCGACATTGTTACATAATCAAAAGCATTCTAAAAATTGCTCTATTGTGAATAAAAGGACGTCTTTTTTATAAAACTCCAACAGAATTATAGAAAATAACTTGCCACGCTACAATGCATTTGCTCACTGCCCAGCAATGCGTTCATTTATATTATGACTGACTATAAAGCCCTCTTATTTACTATTATTATGTTATCTAGGTATAATTTACATCATTTAAAAAGGATCTCAGCTTTGGTATTGGCTTCATTTAGTGGTGACAAAGACCAAGGTCTTAAGCATTCCGGACATAAGCCATTTCCCATCTGCTTACTCAACCCTTTATTGGAAGGCCGTTTGAATTGAGTCAGTTGCACCTGAACTGGGAAAGAGTCTTCTGTCTTTTCTGGGATGAGTCAGCGCTCAGTTTTAATACTGCACCTGTACCTAGGGAGTGGATGATAGAAACACGAATAGAAACACATATCCTTACGCCACGCATCAGAGTTATACAGTGCTGGAAGCCATCCTCACCAGCAAACATAAATTAAATACTGAGTCAGAAAAAGAGAACAGAATAGAAATCTATCTAAAGTGCTCCCACACTGCCTACATATAAATGATTGAAACATTAGAATGGCATTTCAGGAATGCAAATATCCTGGCTGTATTTTAATTTTTTTTTAATAATAGGACCTACCATTTATTTTGGACTTAATATGTGCTAGCCATTCTGCTAAGCACTTTACCTGCATTAACTAATTTAATCTTTACATCAAGATTATCCCCACTTTTTAGACACTGACATTGAAGCACAAAGAGATAAAGTAATATGCCCAAGAACACATAGGTAAGAAGTGGAGGGTCCAGAAGAAAATCCCTGGCAGTCTGATGGCAAAGTCCCTGTTCGTAATCACTACGTTATAGTGCGACAGAGAGTTAACAGCTAAACAAACCTCTGTATACTCACTTACAGAGAAGGGTGAAAGACTGCTCTTAGGCTCAATGACCCTGAAGATTAAAAAGCTATTCTAGGAACATGATTACTAATGTTTTAATAGCCCAATTAGAATTCAAGTAAATGTCCCCAGAACCCTTATAGGCTGGAGACTGTGTTAATATTCTCGTTATACGCTGCTCTCCCAAGAACATGACTGGGAAGAGGCATCACTGCATCAAAACTGAAGATTGAGTTCATCTTGTGAAAAATTAATTTTAACAATATATTCATCAGCAAATATTTATTTGGCTATTCACTATGTGTCAGGTACTGAGCTAGGCAGTGGGGTTTGCATTCCTTTCATCTGAAGGGAAAACAACATTTTGTACTAGAAGTTAGTAAATCAAGTTGAAATGCTGAATCAAAACACAGCATGGGACACAAAGCATTAGGCTCCATCAGGGTTATTAAGAGGTATAAGACCTTATGGCTGCCTTCAATAAGTTCTTATTCTAGGTGAAGAGACAAGACACACCCAGTAAAAGCTAACTAGTTTAAGGTGGTGACTATGTCAAGTACCTATATAGACCGTAACTAACGTGGAAATTTGAAAAAATTAAGAGATCACCATGGACTGGGGAAAGGTTCTTAAATGTTAATTTACATGTGAAAACCTTGGGATCTTATGAAAATGTAAATTCTGATTCAGTAGGTCTGGGGTGGGGTCTGGTATTTAGAATTTCTAACAAGCTCCCGGGTTATGTTAACTTGGTGATCCACAGGCCACACAGTAAAAGGCTAAGAGGATTAGGAACAGCTTTATAAAGGTGAGGCTTGAACTGGAACTTGAAAGGTAGGTAGGATTTGCATAAGTGGAGTAATAGGGAGAGAGCAGTGGCAGTCGAACAGGAGAAAGTGTCAGGCTGGATCAGAGCATTTTATGTTGCCAATTCCAGGAGACAGTAGTGGAAAAGTAGATTAGAACTAGAGCATTGGGCATGGGGGGTGAATTCTAGACCCAAGAATTTGAGCACAGAGAAATGAGAAGTATTAAATGATACTGTTTTAGATTTTAAATATATATATATAATTAATTATAAAAATGTTTACTTAATTTGAATATCTGGGCTTCAATTTATTTCTTTGAGAAATTATTTGAATTTATTTGCCACTTTAAAACATTGAGTCTTTCTTTATAGAAATGTACACAACACAAAACATCCAGGTACTAATTTTTCAAAAATTGGTCACAGTGATCCATCATTATATTGTTTAAACCACCATGTTAATTGTCACTGTAGAGTTAGTGGTCTATTGAAGATGATTTGAGGAATTAATCTATTTACAACATGTATTAGTTTCCTAGGGCTGCTGTAGCAAAATACCACAAACTGGGTGCCTTAAAACAACAGAAATTTATTCTATCAAGTTCTGGAGGCCCGAAGTCTGAAATCAAGGTGTCAGCAGGGTTGAATCCTCCTGGAGACTGAGGAAAAGTCTATTCCATGCCCGTTTCCTTGGTTCTAGCAGCTGCCAGCAGTCCTTGGCATCCCTTTGCTTGTAGACAAATCACCCCAATATCTGCCTATATTTTTACACATCTTCTTCCTTCTGTGTCTATGTCTCTGTGTTCAAATTTCTCCCTTCTTATAAGGACACCTGTCATATAAGATTCCGGGTCCACACAAGTCTAGTATGACCTCATCTTAACTTGATTACATCTCAAAGACCCTATTTCCAAACAAGGCACGATCACAGGTTAGGATTTCGACATATTTTTTGGGGGAACACAATTCAACTCACAAGTTAATGCTTCATTGATGCATTTCCTAAACTTCCTAAAATCAATATTTTGTTTGTTTTTAATTGCTGTATCCTTCTACTTCTAAATGAATGAGACCTTACCTAATTTGGTTGGAATAGTTCACTGAAAAGGAATTACACTAAGAAAGTTTAAAAAATGAGGAAGACTTAAGCAAAGATTATATAAATGATTGACTGTGTCATTGTGCCTTAGAGGCCAGCCTGCTGCTTCTTCAGAATGTTGGTGGTGATTAGAATTCAAGAAAAGCTGTATTATACTTTGCTTTTATCTCTCCTAAAAATAAAATGGATGAGTTGGTGCCTATGTAATGACAAAATGTATCTTTAATTCACTGAAAATGAGTCCAATTGATATTTTTTAAATAAATTTACTTTTCACTTTTCATCCCTGATGTTGGCCTTGAAAACGTAGCTTTACAGTATTTTTGAAAGTCAGAATATTGTGCTGTTCCTCCATCAAAAACACTAAAAATTCTACAGATGGTAGTCATTACGTGACTCTGCAATCTAGAGATAAGCAACACTGTAGAGTATTGCATTTTTTTTCTTTTATACAATGAATAAATAACTATTCCTCACATGTAGAGAAGCTTGAGGATCTCAATACATTCTCTTCATCAGAAAAATGCAGATTTTGTGAAAAGTCAATATCACTTACAAACTCCTGTGGCTGTCCTTGGATTCAGAAGTCAGATCACACCAGCTCTTAAATAAACAAGAACTATTCCCTTCAGACACTGGAAACAATAGGCAAAGGCAGAAAACAAAAACTTTTCAACATTGCAAACATGGAAAGTCCTATTTTTATAATAACTATAGCAACCTAAGCAAACAAATGCTCATTTTACAACCGTGTATATATATATATATTTAAAAACAACATATCTCAGAAAATCAGTTCAAATTATCAGACTTATTGTACTAAGCAGTCCACAACCAAAGAGATAAAACTCTATGAGGTCAAACTTCATTAAAAATGCAAATTACAATTTAAACTTCAAAACAATAGAACTCTTTTGGTCCATTTACAACACTGCAGATTGTTATTCAGACTCAAATGTCAGCTTCCGCTGTTTTGTTCACAAGTCTCAAATGGAAAAGACTCTCTGGGAAACTTGAAGTTAGTCATTACTATAATTTGAAATGAATTAATTGTTTTATGGATCTTAACAGAGCTAGCAGGTCTGTCTTGATTTCTGTGGTCCTTGAAAAAAATTTAGTCTGCATCTAAAATATCAGGGTCTTTAAAAAATATTAACTTGACTTTATTTTCTGTATATAGCCAACCACAGAATTCTCATGAAAATTATGATCAGTTTCTAGTGTTTCTGGAACAAATTTGAATATTTCGCTCAGGTTGGGGTTGTTAGCAATAGCTTTTCTTTCCATTAAAGTTATTTTAATGTGTACTATTAGAATAGTGTGTGTGACCCAAGGTGAGACGTATAATATTCTGGATTTAGAGATTGGAAAAATATGGACTATCTCTTTGACCATCTAAGTCAAGAATATAAATTGTATACTCTGTTCAAAATGTAAACCAGAATTCAACCTTCTGTTTGAATATACATCCAAACCCACTGCCTTCCAGTCAATTGCGACTCATAAGGACTCTATAGTACAGAGTAGAACTGCCCCACAGGGTTTCCAAGGAGCAGCTGGTGGATTCAAACTGCGAACCTTTTGGTTAGCAGCTGAGCTCCTAAGCATTAGCAGTCAAAATATTTATGAAACATCAGTTTTTAAAGCATGCGTTATCCAGGCAACAAAAAATAGTAATTCCTGATAGATGGGAAACAGGTAAATTTAGTCCTAGGATTGCAGAGCTCTTGGGTTGGGAGAGTTTCCAGGCCATTGCACAGGGAGGGAGAACCCCAACAAGAGCACAGTAAAATACCCTGAGTTGAGGCTGTTGTTGTTAGGTGCCTTCAAGTTGGTTCTGACTCATAGTAACCCTATGTATAACACAGCAAAACACAGCTCAGTCCTGTGCCATTCTCACAATCATTGCTATGCTTGAGCCATTGTGGCAGACTCTGTGTCAATCCATCTCATTGAAGGTCTTCCTCATTTTTTGCTGACACTCTACCAAGCACGGTGTCCTTCTCCAGTGTCTGGTCCCTCCTGTTAACATGTCCAAAGTACGTGAGACAAGTCTCACCGTTCTCACTTCTAAGGAGCATGCTGGCTGGACTTCCTCCAGGAAAAATTTGTTCATTCTTCTGGCACTTCAAGGTATATTCAGTGTTCTTCTCCAGCACCATAATTCAAAGACATTAATTCTTCTTTGGTCTTCCTTATTCATTGTCCAGCTTTCACATGTATATGAGGTGATTGAAAACACCATGGCTTGGATCAGGTGCACCTTAGTCTGCAAAGTGGTATCTCTGATTTTTAACACTTCAAAGAGATCTTTTGAAGCATATTTGCCCAATGCAATATGTTGTTTGATTGCCTGACTGCTGCTTCCATGGGTGTTGATTGTGGATCCACGTAAAACGAAATCCTTGACAACTTTAATCTTTTCTCTGTTTATGATGATGTTGCTTATTGGTCCAGTTGTGAGGACTTTTGTTTTATGTTGAGGTGTAATCCACACTAAAGGCTGGAATCTTTGATCTTCATCAATAAATGCTTCAAGTCCTCTTCACTTTTAGCAAGCAAAGCTGTGTCATCTGCATATCCCATGATATTAACAAATCTTTCTCCAATCCTAATGCTACATTCTTCACATAGTCCAACTTCTCCGATTATTTGCTCAGTGTCTTAGACATCTAGTGCTGCTATAACAGAAATACCACAAGTGGATGGCTTTAACAAAGAGAAATTTATTTCTTCACAGTGAAGTAGGCTAAAAGTCCAAATTCAGGGTGTCAGCTCCCGGGAAAGGCTTTCTCTCTCTGTCAGGGACCCTGGGTCCAAAGGACACACTGCTCCTGGCACTGCTTTCTTGGTGGTATGAATCCCCCCGCCACCGCCCCATCTCTCTGCTCACTTCTCTCTTTTATATCTCAAGAGATTGCCTCAGGACACAATCCAATCTTGTAGATTGAGTCCTGCCTTACTAACACAACTGCCACCCATCCTCCCTCATTAACATTATAGAGGCAGGATTTACAACATATAGGAAAATCCCACAATACCAGCAATCATGGCCCATCCAAATTGATTCACACATTTTTGGAGGGACATAATTCAATCCATGACACTCAGCATACATACTGAATAAGTATTGTGAACGAATACAACACTTATGCACACCTTTCCTGACATTAAACCATGGAGTATCCTCTTGTTCTGTTCATATGACTGCCTCTTGGTCTATGTACAGGTTCCACATGAGCACAATTAATGTTCTGGAATTCCCATTCTTTGCAATGTTATCCATAATTTGTTATGATCCACACAGTCAAATACCTTTGCATAGTCAATAAAACACAGGTAAACATCTTTCTGCTATTCTCTGCTTTCAGCCAATACCATCTGACATCAGCAGAGATATCCCTCATTCTGCGTCCTCTTCTGAATCCAGCTTAAATTTCCGGCAGTTCCCTGTCGATGTACTGCTGCAAAAATTTTTGAAATATCTTGGGCAAAATTTAACTTGCCTATGATATTAATGATATTGTTCAATAATTTCCGCACTTTGTTGGATCACCTTTCTTTGGAATGGGTACAAGTATGGATCTCTTCCAGTCAGTTGGCCAGGTAGCTGTTTTCCAAATATCTTGAAATAGATGAGTGAGCACCTCCAGCTCTGCTTCCATTTGTTACAACATCTCAGTTGGTATTCCATCAATTCCTGAAGTCTTGTTTTTCACCAATGCCTTCAGTCCAGCCTGGACTTCTCCCTTCAATACCATTGGATCTTGATCATATGTTACTTCCTGAAATAGTTGAACGTTGACTAATTCTTTTTGGTACAGTGACTCTGTATATTCCTACCATTTTGTTTGATGCTTCATGCATTGTTCAGTATTTTGCCCATAGAATCCTTCAATATTGAAACTTTAGGTTTTAATTTTTTTTCATTTCTTTCAACTTGAGAAATGCTGAGCATGTTCTTCCCTTTTGGTTTTCTATCTCCAAGTCTTTGCACATTTCATTATCATACTTTGTCTTCTCAAGCTGTCCTTTGAAATCTTCTGTTAAGCTCTTTTATTTCATCATTTCTTCCTTTCACTTTAGCTACTCTACTTTCAAGAGCAAGTTTCAGAATCTCTTCTGACATCAGTTTTGGTCTTTTCTTTCTTTTTAATGACCTTTTCCTTTCTTCATGTATGATGTCCTTGATGCCATCCCACAACTTGTCTGGTCTTTGGTCATTAGTGTTCAATGCATCAAATCTATTCTTGAAATGGTCTTAAATTCAAGTGGGATATACTCAAGGTAGTACTTTGGTTCTCACAGACTTGTTTTAATTTTATTCAGCTTCAACTTGAACTTGCATATGAGTAATTGATGGTCTGTTCTGCAGTCTTCCCCTTGCCTTGTTCTGACAGATGATATTGAGTTTCTCCATCCTCTCTTTCCACAGATGTAGTTGGTTTGATTACACATGTATAGTCACTATGTTGTTGAAAAAAGGTATTTCCAACGAGTAGGTCATTGGTCTTGCAAAATTCTATATCTTCCAACTACTGATCCTTCTTCTTTGTTTCCAACTGTTGCATTCTAACACCAGTAATTATTAATGCATCTTGATTGCATGTTTGATCAATTTCAGACATATTCAATTTCTTCATCTTTGGCATTAGTGGTTGGTGTGTAAATTTGAATAACAGTCATATTAACTGGTCTTCCTTGTAGGCATATGTATGTTATCTTATCATTGACAGTGTTGTACTTCAAAATAGATATTGAAATGTTCTTTTTGACAATGCAAGTGACACCGTTCCACTTCAATTTGTCATTCCCAGCATAGTAGACCATAAAATTGTCTTATTCAAAATGGCCAGTATCAGTCCATTTCAACTACTAATGGCTGGGATATTGATCTTTATGCGTTCCGTTTCATTTTGTATGACTTCCAATTTTCCTAGATTCATACTTTATACACTCCATGTTCCAGTTATTAATGGATGTTTACAGCTGTTTCTTCTCGTTTTGAGTCATGCCACATCAGCAGATAAAGGTGCCGAAAGCTGGATTCCATCCATATGATTAAGGTTGACTCTACTTTGAGGAGGCAGCTCTTCCCCAGTTGTATTTTGAGTGTCTTCCAACCTGAGTGGCTCATTTTCTGGCACTGCAGCAGACAATATTTTGCTGCTATTCATAAGTTTTTCACTGGCCAATTCTTTCAGAAGTAGACCACCAGGTCCTTCTTCCTAGTATCTTAGTCTGGAAGCTCCACTGAAACCTGTCCACCATGAGTGACCCTGCTGGTATTTGAAATATCAGTGGCATAGCTTCTAGCATCACAGCAATACGCAGGCCACCACGGTACTACAAACATACAGGCTAGTGGTGGCTGAGTTGAAGAGATGAAGCTAAAGACAGCAGGGCAGCTAGAGTTTGGAGGATATGGTACTGGAGAAAAGAGAGCTTCACAGTGAAAGAACACTAAAGATTCACAAGAGGTCCCCTGGATTATTCAGCAAAATACTGATCAGTGTATGTGTGTGAGGAAATTAACAAAGGCCAGGAAAAGAATTGCATGAAAAGATTAGAGGGAATAATATCCAGCTCTCTCATGGGGCCAGGAATAGTGCTAGTTCCCACCAGCCAGACTGGCACATCTAGAGTGGAGTATTAAGAAGGGTATAGCCTCAAAAGTGGGAATACTTTGCCTTAGATTAAAATGACTCTGTTACTGCTCAACAAAATTTAAAAACAAGACCCTAAAATATCAAACTGTTTCCAGTTAATTTTAATGCATCCCAGACCTTAGCCAAAAAATATTTATAGAAATACAAAAATGTCCAGCACCCAACAAGACAGAATTCACAAAGTCTGGCACCTGATAAAAACTTTCCAGGCATGGAAAAAAGCAGAACTATATGATCCATAGGGAGGAGAAAAAGCAACCAAATGAAACTGATCCAAAATTGACACTGTGTTAGTATTAGTAGACAAAGACATTGAAACAATTATTGTGAGTATATTCCAAATATTCAAAAAGTTACATAGGGATATGAAATAAATAAAAAATCAAATCAAACTTTATCTATAGATAAAACTACATTGTCAGGTACAAAAATATACAAATAGGATTAACAGCAGATTGGACATTAAACAAGAAAAAAATCACTTAACTTGAAAACACAGTGATGGAAACTATCCAAAATGAAATATAGAGAGAGAAAAATAAAAGGACTAAAAAAATAAACAGAGCATCACTGAGCTCTAGAACAATTTCAAGTGACCTAGTATACATGTAATTGGAGTTGTCAATGGGGGTGGGTAGAAAATGTTTGAAGAGTGAACGGTCAAAATTTTTTCAAATTTGATGAAAACTATAATCTAAAACATCCAATAAGCTCAACAAATCACGCACACACACACACACACACGCACACAGAAAATTACACCAAGGCATATCACAATCAATTTGCTCAAAATCAATGATAAAAAGAAAATTTTAAAAATACACAAAGAAGAAAGACATGTTAGGTACAGAAGATAGATTTATCATTAGAAACTACTCAAGTGATAAGAAGTGGAGCAACATCTTTGAAGTACTGAAAGAAAAAAAGTCAACCTAAAAGTTTAAAAATGAAGGCAAAAAAAGAAGTTCTCAAACATACTAAAGTTGGAAGAATTCATCACCAAGAGATCTGCACTACAAAAAAAGTTAATGGAAATCTTTTAAGTAGCAGGAAAATGATACCAGACAGAAATATGTATCTACACAACAGAATGAAGAGTACCAAAAATGGTGACATACATAGGCAACTACATAATATTTTCTCCTCTTAGTTACTTCTCTTAAAAAGATAATCATCTCTTTAAACAAAAATATTAATAATGTATTTTTTATTTTATAACATATGTAAAAGTAAAATGTATGACAACAACTGCATAAAGCCTAGGAGGAGAAAAATGGAAGCATATTATTATAAATTTCTTAAACTACACATGAAGTGGCATAAAATGACTTGATAGTAGACTGTGATAAGTTAAAGATGTACATTATAAATCCTAAAGCAACTGCTAAACTAATAGATCATGTAGAGATAAAATGGATTCATAATAATCAATTAACCCAAAAGAAGGTAGAGAAAGAAGAAAAGTGGGACAAAGAACAGATAGAAAAAAAAAACAAAACAAAACACAGTGCTAGCTTTAAACCAAATTATATCGATTTAAAGGCAGATATTGTCATATTGGATCAAAAATCGTGACCCAACTATATGCTCTTTATAAAAAAAACACTTGCAATATAAAGACACAAATAGATTAAAAGCAAAGAATGGAGAAATATATGCCATACTCACACAAATGTAAAAAGATTGAGTAGCTATATTAATATCAGACAAAGTAGACTTCAGAGCAAAAAATATTACTTGGAATAAAGAAGATCATTTCTTAATGATAAAGGAGTCAATTCAGCAGAAGGATATAACAACTCTAAATGTTTATGCACCTATTAACAGAGCTTCAAAATGCAAGAAACAAAAACTGATAGAATTACAAGTAGACAAACCCACAATTCTAATAAAAGATTTCAACACCATGCTCTTAAAAACTGATAGAACAAATATACAGAAAATCAGAATGATATAAAATACTTGAAAAACCACTCTCAACCGACTTGAACTATTTGACATTTATAAAGCACCACATCCAAATAGCAGAATGCACATTCTTTTCAAGCTCACATGCAACATTCCCCAAGATAGATTATATTCTGAACAAAAAACAAGTCTCAATAAATGTATGTTCTTAGACCTCAATGGAATAAAATTAGAAATGAATAACAGAAAGACTTTTGGTCAAACACCCAAATATTTGCAAACTAAATAACATACTTCTAAATAATCCGTGGGTCAAAGAAGAAATCAAAAGGGAAATTAGAAAGTAGAACTGAATGAAAATAAAAACACAATATACCAGAATTTGTAAAATGCAGCTAAAGCAATTAAAGAGAAATTGACAGCACTAAAATTCCAATATTAGAAAAGAAGAAAGGTCTCAAATCAATGATCCCAGCTGCCACCTTAAGAAAGAAGAAAAAGAGCAAATGAAACCTAAAGTACATAAAAGGAAATAATAAAGATCAGAATGAAAGTCCATGAACTATAAAACAGATAAAAAATACAGAAAGTGAGTGAATTCAAAAGTTAGTTCTTTGAGAAGATCAATAAAATTGATGAACCTCTAGCCAGACTGATCAGGACAAAAAGAGAGAAGACCAAAATTACCAATTTCAAGAATGAGAGAGGTAGTATCACTAAAGATTCTACAGCTAGTGAAAGAATAATAAGGGGATATTACGAACAATTTTAGATGAATAAATTCAACAACTTAGATGAAGACGAATAAATTCAACAACTTAGATGAAATGTATGAAGTTCTTGAAAGGAACACACTGCCAAAGCTCACTCAAAAAGAAATTGATAAATCTGAATAGTTCTGTATCTATTAAAGAAATTGAATTCGTAGCTAAAAACCTCCAAAAAGAAAACGTCAGGCCTGTATTGCTTTACTGGCAAATTCTACTACACATTTAAGTAATTAATAACACCAGTTTTATAGAAACTCTGATTAATAATGTCCCATTTTAATGGTATAAAGTGATTTACATCCACTATCATCTGTCCACCACATAAGATGCCTATGAGGCAGGCAAAGCAGGTATTATTATCACTTTGTACATAAAGAATATAAAGCATTAAGAGGTTAAGTCACTTGCCTAGTCACAGGGCATGTAAATGGCCAAGCCCTTACCTGAACTCAGATCTATGTCTCCAAATTAATTCTTCTTTCTGCTATAACCCACCACTGTGTCCTTTCCAGAAACCTTGGTGGCTTAATGGTTAAGAGCTACAGTTGCTAACCAAAAGGGCGGCAGTTCGAATCCACCAGGTGCTCCTTGGAAACCCTATGGAGCAGTTCTACTCTGTCCTATAGGATCGCTGAGTCGGAACTGACTCGATGGCAATGAGTTTCGTTTTGTGTCCTTTTCTGAGTACCAATGAAATAAGTGTCCTCTGTCTTATTCTTTCCAGGCCCTGAACTCACCTTTTATAAAACAAGATCATGACTACATTCACACTAAGGTTTTTCTTTTTTAGTTTT
The DNA here is from genome assembly GCF_000243295.1 of Trichechus manatus latirostris. Classification (NCBI taxonomy): domain Eukaryota; kingdom Metazoa; phylum Chordata; class Mammalia; order Sirenia; family Trichechidae; genus Trichechus; species Trichechus manatus. Next base: position 4,424,281 of record NW_004443987.1, read on the forward strand.
ATTGTGTTTATATATACATATAACAAAACATTTGCCATTTTAGCTATTTTAAGTGTACAATTCAGTGACATTAATTGCATTCACCATATTGTGCAATCATCACCACTATTCTTTTCCAAATGTTCTTCCAACACCTCAAACAGAAACTCAGTACCCCTTAATAATAACTCCCCGTTCTCTCTCCCCACAGCTCCTGATAACCACAAATGAACTTTGGTCTCTGCATTTGCCTATTCTAGATGTTTTACATAAGTGAGATCATATGACATTTGTCCTTTTGTTTCTGACTTACGTCACTCAGCATGTTTTAAGGTTCATCCATGTCACAGCATGTATCAGAACTTCATTCCATTGTTTGTATATACCATTTTATATATGTATTCATCTGTTGATAGACTTTTGGGTTGTTTCCACCTTTTGGCTATTGTGAATAATGCTGCAATGAACATTGGTGTACAAGCATCTTTTTGAGTCTCTGCACTCAAGTCTTTTGGGTATATACCTAGGAATAGAATTTCTGGCTCATATGGTGTTTTTGTCAGGGTTCTCTAGAAAAATAAAACCAGTGAGACAGGTAGATGATAGATGGATAGACAGATGGATACACAGGCAGACAGATAGATAGATGATAGATAGATAGATGGATAGATAGACAGATAGATGTAGATTTATTTTAAGGAACTGACTCACATGATTGTGGGGGCTGGCAAGTCTAAAATCTGTAGCTCAGGTAACAGGCAGGAGATTCCTGCAGGCTTGTGTCCCATGTGGAGCTCTGGTAGGGCAGTGGTTAAAAGCTCAGCTGCTAACCAAAAGGATGGCAATTCAAATCCACCAGCTGCTCCTTGGAAACCCTATGGGGTAGTTCTACTCTGTCCTATAGGGTTGCTATGAGTCGGAATCAACTTGATGGCAATGAGTTTGGGTTTTTTCATGGATTGAATTGTATCCCCAAAAAATATCTGTCAACTTGGCTGGATCATGATTCCCAGTATTGTATGATTGTGTAATCTGATGTGATTTCCTTATATGTTGTAAACTCTATCACTACGATGAGGTTATACTGATGACGTCTAAAAGATTGGATAGTGTCTTAAGCCAATCTCTTTTGAGATATAAAAGAGAGAAGTGAGCAGAGATACATGGGACCCTCATACAACCAAGAAGACAGTGCCGGGAGCAGAGCACATATTTTGGACCTGAGGTTCCTGTGCAGAGAAGCTCCCAGACCAAGGGAAGACTGATGACAGGGATCTTATGACACAGATCTTCCTCCAGAGTCGATAGAGAAAATGTTCCCTTGGAGCTGATGCCCTGAATTTGGACTTGTAGCCTACTGGACTGTGAAAGAATAAACTTCTCTTTGTTAAAGCCATCCACCTGTGGTATTTCTGTTGGAGCAGCACTAGATGACTAAGATAGATTTTTTGTTTGTTTTTTGGTTTTGTGTCCCAAGGTCAGGTGATGGGAAGGATGAAGAGTGAGGGAGTTCTGTCAAAATGTCTATTTGTAGTCTGGAAGAGGAATAAACTAGGGAAACTCACCTGTTGCTCTTAGGCCTTTAACAGATTGATTGAAGCCCACCCACATTATGGAAGGTAATCTGATTTAATCACATGTAACCACTCCATAACAGCAATGAAAGCAGTGTTTGACCAGACAACTGGGCATCATAGTCTAGCCAAGTTGACACATGAATTAACCATCACATATAGTAATTCTATGTTTAACTTTTTGAGAAACCAGCAATCTGTTTCCTACAGTGGCTGCACCATTTTACAACCCTACCAATAATAGATGCTGGTTCTAATTTCTCCACATCCTTTCCAACACTTATTTTCCATTTTTCTGAGAATAGCATTCTACACACTAAGCTTTTAACACAATGTCTTTAGCAGTCATTACCTCTATTTCAAGGGTATTTTTTTATAACAGTGTACTGTATTTTTACTTAAATACCACATGCCTTCTACATTTGTTTGCCAACCATGCCCTCCCCTAGCAAGGTAGTTTTGTAAGTACATTATGCTTTTTTTTTTTTAACAGCACCATGTGAAACAAAATTGGCATAGGGGTACTTATGAAAATACCTTGTGGGGGGAGGGCAAGGTTGGCAATCAAACGTAGAAGGCACACATTATTTGAGTAAAATTATGGTATATGTACTTTCTCATGTAATCTTAATAGACCACACTATGAGGTGTTTCTTTAATCTCTCTTTCACAGATTCCAAAACTGAGGCAGAGAGAAGTTAAACATCTTGCCTGGATACACACAGCTAATAACTGCAGAAGTTGGGCACTGAATCTAAGTACTCTGACTTTCCAGAAACTGTAATTTTAACCAAAAGACTGCTATGTTGGCTCCCAGGAACTGAGCAAATATAATAATTACACTCAAATGACTATCGGAAAATAATTTAAGATAGATAGTTTGGTGTTTTTTGCTTTATAAAACAAAAGGTGAAGCTATAGCATTAACATTAATGATTAGTAAGCATACACTTAAATTAATAAGGAATCTCCTAACCTATAGTGGACTTGTCTGTAAAGAAAAGATCCCGTTTGTAACAGGAAAAAAAAAAAAAGGACTAATTGTTTAAATATCTGATGCATGAATTCAGATCTATTTTCTTTTTAATCAATATAGCAGCCATTGAGATGCGCTACTTAGATGTTCTTCAAGAAAACCTGCTGCGAAGTTCATAGTTGATTGACAGCCTCCAACAGTGATTCCTTGTGAACGGCAAGGCCACACTTGTCCCTGGTTCTCCCAGACAATGGTGGAGCAAGGTGAGAGTACTAGTGCAGACTCATTGTTGTCCAACCGTACACGCCCAGCAAGCAACTATGACTCAAGGACTACCCTTTGACCTGGCCAAGCTTTTCTCAGAACCGGGATGCAGTTTGAGTCTCTTTCTGGCCAATCTTTCTTTATTCCCTCTCTTCTTTCACAGATATTAGACCTGCATTTTAATCTGATGGCTCTCTTGGACTACTCCAGCTCCCTCTGCTTTTATCCTTCATAGGTACTTCCCTCAATTAATCTTTTGCTTCTCTAATCTTATCTTGACATTTGCTTCGTGTAGGACCCAAACTGGCACAATCTAGGACTTCTTTAAATGCCAATACACTTCAAAGAAAAACAATATGCTATGCTATGCAAAATCAAAATAAATGACATGAAGATTATCATAGAGATGTTTTATAAAGTTAAACACTTATTCTTACCATTAATATTACTGATAATAATAACAGTAATGAAAGTTAATATTTATTATGTACTCACTATGTGTCATGCATTATTCTTGGTGTTTTTCATACATTATTTCTTTTAGTTCTCCATCTTTTTATAATCCTATGTGGTAGACACTATTAATATACTCCTAAAAATGATGAAACAGGCCTATAGAGAAACAACCTGCTCAACTTCAAACAGGTTCCAAACCTTGGTAGTCTGCCACTAGAGCCAACACTTTTCATTATCACATTATTTAATCTATATGCCTCAGTTGGCTTCTCCAACTCCATGACACACACCATCCTCAGACACCTAAGTCAAACATCTTAGAGGTCATCACTTTCCAGGCTGATTATTTTTTAATAAATAAATAAATAAAGCAATAACTCCCCATTTCCCCCTCCCCCGAGCCACTGGTAACCACTAATCTGTTTTCTGAGTCTTAGATTTTCCTATTATAGATATTTCATATAAATGAAATCATACACTATATGGTCTTTTGTATCCAGTTTCTTTCACTTAGTATGTTTTCAAGGTTCATCTATGTCATAGCATGTTTCATAACTTCATTTCTCTTTATGACTGAATAATATTCCATTTTATGTATATGCTACATTTTGTTTATCCATTCCTCTGTTGACGGACACTTAGGTTGTTTCCATCCTTGGCAATTGTGAATAATACTGCAGCGGACACTGGTGTGCTCGTATCGCTTTGAGGTCCTGCTTTCAATTTTGTTGAATTCCTAGGAGTGGAATTACTGATCATATGGTAATTTGGCTTAATTTTGAGGAACCACTAAACTGTTTTCCACAGCACGTGCAACATTTTCTATTTCTACCAGCAATGAATCCATATTATTATCCATTTTCATTGAGTCGATTCCGACTCACAGCAATCTTGTAGGACAGAGTAGAACTGGCACCATAGGATTTCCAAGGAGTGGCTGGTGGATTCGAGCTGCCAACCTTTTGGTTAGCAGCCAAGCTCTTTACCACTGTGACACCAGGGCTCCAGCAATGAAAGAGTTCCAATTTCTCCACATCCTCACCAAGAGCTATTATTTTGTTTTTGTGATAATAGCCATCCTAATGTGTTTGAAGTGGTATCTCATTGCGGTTCTGATTTGCATTTCCCTTTAAGGTCCACAGTTTGAATTCATCAGCCGCTCCCTGGAAAGAAACCCTATGGGGCAGTTCTATTCTGTCCTATAGGGTCGCTATGAGTCATAATCGACTCGACTGCAATGGGTTTGGCGTTTTTGGTTTAATGACTGTTTATGTTGAGCATCTTTCCATTTTTTTTATGTGTTTGTTGACCATTTGTATATCTTCTTTGGAGTAATGTTTAAGTCCTTTGCCCATTTTTTAATTGGGCTGTTTGTCTTTCTGCTATTGAGTTACAGGAGTTCTTTATATATTATGGATATTATACTTTTATCCAATAAATGGTTTCCAAATATTTTATCTCATTCTCTAGGTTGCCTTCTTACCCAGGCTGATTCTTGATCCTAGATATGCTTTGACCCAGATCCCAAGGTCTGTACAGTAAAATAGAAGCCCTGGTGGTGCAATAGTTAAGTGCTTGGCTGCTAACCAAAAGTTCGGCAATTCAAACCCACCAGCCACTCCATGGGAGAAAGATGTGGCAGTCTGCTTTTGTAAAGATTTAAAGCCTTGAAAAACCTATGGAGCAGTTTTACTCTGTCCTATAGGGTCACTATGAGTTGGAATCAACTCGATGTCAATAGGCACAGTGAAACGTGTTTCTGTACTAGCCTTATGACTTAAAAGCTGAGAGATCTTGGGATGTCAAAGACCTTCTGGGTGTCAAGGGAAGACATCACAGTGGAAAGCATGGCTCCCAGGAACAGATGATCACTCTAATTGGAATCCTGTCTAAAAAAAAAAGTAAGAACTCAAAATACCTTTGTGTACAACATGAAAGATGATTAGAATAATTTTTGCCTTATTACTCAAATTACAAATCTTCACAAAGATCAATGGCTCAACAGAGTATCAATAAAGTTTGTTGAGCTTAAATTAACTTTTTGATGACTTGCTGGAGTTAGTGATTAAAATTTTCTCCAGAATTCTGACACTTATGATTAACTAAGAAGTTAATTTCTACGAGCTACACATAAATCAACATCAGTCTAAGAGGGTAATATTCATATTGAAATGTTTAATAAGATGTGGTCATATTATATTTGGCTTATATGCACAAATGCCAGGGTGTTTATAGAGGCTGAATGGAAAGCACCAGAAAAAAAAATTATTCTAGTATCGGCATATTCAAATATTACCCAAGGCTGTCTTCTAAATTATGCAAAGTTTAAAGCAATCTCATTCTTACCAGATAACTAGAAGAATGAAACCCTTTAAAATTTCACAGAATTGACTTTTGAGTTCTTTGCAAATTCGTATAGAATCATAAATGGGTTATGAATGTTGGGAAGCTGTAAGCTGTCAGTGTAAATCCATGACAAGGATGGGCAAACCTGTTCAGATAAAATTAGAATGAGCAGTCTGAAACCTAAAAATCTTTAACCAAATCAGAACCTCATTAAATTTGGAAAAGTTTCATTGAATATTTTTAGAAGTATGTCTCTCCACATTTTCAGGTCTATTTCAAAACAGGAATAAGAAAAAAATAAGTTCATTGTGAGAGGACTAAGTCTACTTTTACTTTTGCAAATGCTTGACAAGCTCAATAAATATTAAATAATAGTTACACTATAGGAAAGTCAGGTCTCAAAGCAGTTCTTGGTAACCAGAAATCAGGAAACAGTAATCAAGATAAACTCAGAAATCTTTTGAGCTTTTGTTAACTTACATATAAATGATTGCACTGAATGTTATTCACTGTTACCATAGCTTATAATAAACTGTACAAACATGGCACTGATAAACAGGTTGCTCGGTTTGACTTTTAATTTCTCTGTTCTAGATTGACAATAATTTGAAGACTGTTAACCTGTAAGAATTGACTACAGAAATGGAAAGATATAATAATGTTACCCTTACTGTCATGGCTTGAATTATGTCCCCCCAAAAATGTATGTATCAGTTTAGCTGGGTCATGATTCCCAATATTGTATGATTGTGTAGCATTTTGTAATCTGATGTGATTTCCTTAATATGTTGTAAATTCAATCACTATGATCTAATAAGATGGATTAGCAGCAGTTATACTGATGAGGTATACAAGATTGGATAGTGTCTGTCATGGATTGAATTATGTCCCCCAAAAAATGTGTCTATCAGTTTGGCTAGGCCATGACTCCCAGTGTTGTGTGGTTGTCCTCCATTTTGTAATTGTAATTTTACATTAAAGAGGATTAGGGTGGGATAGTTAACACCACCCTAAGCCAGGTCACATCCCTGATCCCAATGTAAAGGGAGTTTCCCTGGGGTGTGGCCTGCGCCACCTTTTATCTCTTGTAAGAGATAAAAGGAAAGGGAAGCAAGTGGAGAATTGGCGACCTCATACCACCAAGAAAGCAGTGCCAGGAGTACAGCACGTCCTTTGGACCTACGGTCCCTGCGCGGAGAAGCTCCTAGTCCAGGGGAACACTGATGAGAAGGCCAACAGAGAGAGAAAGACTTCCCCTGGAGCTGACGCACTGAATTTGGACTTTCAACCTACCTTACTGTGAAGAAATAAATTTCTCTTTGTTAAAGCCATCCACTTGTATTTCTGTTGTAGCAGCACTAGATGACTAAGACAGTGTCTTAAGCCAGTCTCTTTTGAGATATAAAAGAGAGAAGTGAGCAGAGAATTGGGAACCTCACACCACCAAGAAAGCAGTGCCTGAGGTTCCTGCATTGAGATCCTCCCAGACCAAGGGAAGACTGATGCATCACAAGGACCTTCCTCCAAAGCCAACAGAGAGAGAGCCTTCCCTGGAGATAACGCCCTGAATTTGGACTTGTAACCTACTAGACTGTGCGAGAATAAACTTGTCTTTGTTGAAGCTATCCATTTGCGGTATTTCTGTTATAGCAGCACCAGATGACTAAGGCACTTACTTTTTGGGTTTGCTGATCCTAAGCACAGCTGCATTCACTAGCTTGCATAAAAATTCAATTATTACACCACTTTACATCATGTCGATCATGGAACAAATTCGTATGGGTAGAATATCCTCATATTTGATGGTAATTTCGGTGCTATTTGTGAAATCATCTGAGAATGTATGCGAGTTTCTCTGGGCAGCTAAACTTGTTTATTTTTTCCCACATCCTGGATCCACTACTGTGTTAATGCACCACAGACATTTTACATAGGAGATTTTCATATTGTCATGGTTTGCATTATGTCCCCCTATCAATTTGGCTAGGCCATGATTCCTGGTACCCTGTGATTTTCCTGTATGTTGTAAACCTGCCACTATGATGTTAATGAGGGAGGATGGGTGGCAGTTGTGTTAGTAAGGCAGGACCTGATCTACAAGACTGGATTGTGTCCTGAGGCAATCTCTTGAGATATAAAAGACAGAAGTGAGCAGTGAGACAGGGAGACCACATACCATCAAGAAAGCAGTGCCAGGAGCAGAGCGCGTCCTTTGGACAGGGTCCCTGTGCAGAGAAGCTCCTAGTCCGGGGCAACACCGAAGAGAAGAAGGCCGACAGAGAGAAAAAGCCTTCCCCTGGAGCTGACACCCTGAATTTGGACTTTTAGCCTACTTTGACTGTGAGGAAATAAACTTCTCTTTGTTAAAGCTATCCACTTGTGGTATTTCTGTTATAGCAGCACTAGATGACTAAGACACATATATTAGCCAGCAATTTTCTGTGGCATTAAAACACTTTACTATTATTAAATTCCATTGATAACAAAATGTCAATGGTACCTTCAACTTGTAACAAGGCACTTTCATGCATATTAAATTGAATTTTTTCATCAATGCAGGTGTATCCTATTTTACTGATGAAGAACTGAAACTTTTAATTGAATAGGGACATGTTGTCAATTCTGATGTTGCCCAAAGAAATGTCCTAAAAAGCTCAGACTTAGCCAATGTAACGTAACCAATAATACACAAGAGCACAACTACAAATATGATGGTAAATTTGAGAAAACACAGACCAATACAAGGTAAAATAAGTAAAGAATGAGTCCTTTCTTTATAAGCAAAGATATTATGTGTGTTGTAAGGCATCTGAGTTCCTACTACAATACCGTGAATGTAGCAAGGGCCCAGTAGGCAGGATGATGAAGAAAGAGTTATAAAATAAATAGACCATAAGCCTTATAGAAAATCATGCTGTGTCACATATCCAGCCTGTGTCATTTACTAGCTATTTGACATGACCTGGTCACATCACCTCTCTAATCCTATTTCCTCCTCAGAAAAATGTGTGCAGTGATAATGCTTGTAATTTAAAGAGTGGTTTGAAAATAAAATAGGTTAAGGGGCTGGCATGTAATAAGTGATCAAAAATGTTAGTTCATCTTTCTATTTGGTGAAGCTAAAGTAAGCAACATGTGCACAGAGCAGTAGAATCTGCGAACAGGGGAGACAATAAATAAACAAACAAACAAAAGACTTTGATGTATGCAGAATGGATGAATAAATTTTCCAGTCACCCTCTGGAATTTTCAGCCAAACTTACAAGTGTTATAATGTTGTCAGGAGCATTTCCTTTAATATTGAGAAAAGTAAAATTATTATTTCGAGGAAAAATATTTTGGTTAACAAATCCGGACCTATTTTCTGATTAAGCTGTTCAGTTGCCTTTGTTTCAAATTACCCATAGGTAATTTTGAGTGGCTTCATCTAATCATTTGTATTATGCCTTGAAATGAAATCATGCAAATCCTTTCTCAATATGCAAACACAGCTAATTTTTCCTTTTGAACCATCATGGTCTATTATCAAAAATCTTGTAGAGTTTGTTCAATTTTTGAGACGTAATATTCTCCCTCATCTTATTTAAATGCTCATCTATAAGACGTAGAATATAGTTCCTATGTTACGCTTTCTGCATGGTTCTCTCGGTCAAAACAGCAAACACTTGTACGTGCTCTGAAAGGTAAACTAAAGCTTGGATGAGCAAGTACCACAGGTTGTAACATAAAAAATCTTCCCACCGACCCATCAATTTTTTTTGTTTGTTTTGTTTTCATTTAGTTAGTAGCTCAATTCCATTAAATATATTTACTTTAAATTGAATAGTTATTTGATTAATGTTAGAAGATCAAAACTAGATTGGTTATAATCATCAATAAATCTTCAAATTGTGATGATTTGAGCTCTATAAAACCTATGATTTGTGTCAAAAACTATACGAACTACAGATATAATCTATGAAATAACAACATGTCTGATATGTAATATACTCATTATACAGTGGTGCATTTAAACAAATAATGATCAGTTTGTCAAAGAGCATTCTCTTATTAACAACCTGGAGTTGATTTAAATGTAGTACTTTTGTTCATTATTTGGTTTTTTAAAGCACTACATAATATATGTAAGATATCAACACTTTGATTCAAATGGCTTTTGACATTAAATGTATATACAACCTTTGAGTGCTTTTAAGGCATTATCTATGACAAAAAAAGAAAAGAAAGAAAGAAAAAAGCAGAATTAAATATGACAACTTCAACAATTTAAGTCATCTTAGTGCCTGGATCTAACTTTTGAAAACCTGTTCATATGTGCCCTTGCCAGTCTTTGAGACTTAACATGATTGTCAGGCTGGATGAAGAGAATTGCTCCTGAACACTTGCCCCTCCTTTTTCAAGCCAAGAAGAAGGTCCTACATATTAGGCCTGTCTTCCACAAGTGACAGTCTATGACTGCTAGAATTCAACGTGAGTTTGGTTACTTGGCTACATTGGTCTTGCCACACCCAAGGATTGCCTGAAGACTGAGTCACGTAGTGGGAAATCTTTATTTCTTTATACTGAATTTTTTAAATCACCCAATCACTTTACCCGGTTACCTCAGGTGAGCAGTACTTTACAGTAAAGCATGAATCTCTTACTGTTTACCTCTAACTCAAGATACATAACAATCAAAAACTAGGTAAAGTAAGGGGATTTAAAATGGAACTTTGAGCTGATAAGCAAAACCACTCAGCAATGACTTGTGATTTATAGAACACCAACTTTCCTCATTTCCTAGAAAACTGTTAGCTTTGAAGGGTAAATGTGTTTATTCTATTTCCTTCTAACTTTTTGACTGCCTTCTGACTGTCTATCTTTTGAGGCATCCTCTCTCTGTAATGAAAGGATAAAATTATGTTTTCTCAACTATTAAATTTTCATTGGGTATGAAAACTGAAAGAAATCATATCTGGGAATAGGAACTCCTGAGATTTATTTCCAGTTTCATTGCTGGTTGTGACACTTAAGACAACTCATTTACATTCTTTTATACTCTCATTTACAATGTGCTCATGCATTTGCAGTCTCTGTCACCCAAATACAGGCAGTAAGAGATTTCCAAAGAAAGAAAATAAAAATTGGAATGAATTATGCCACCAGAGACAAACATGAGACAGTTCTCATAATGTGAATCTAGACCAAGAGACTAGCACCGGCATTTTGTCCCCACAGAACACTTGACCCAGTCTGTAAGGGCTCTGAAACTCTCTCAACCACCAAGCTGGCTTTCCATTCCTTGAACTCATGACAGAGACCAAAAACAATATAGCAACAATTATCAACAAATACATTCTTTTCTGAAACCCTCAGTAAATACACTGATTCAAACAAACAAAAAAACACCATTATCTTTCTATCTATGGTGTTCTTATTTGAGTGAGGTTCAAGTGCACTGAATATTTGGCACTTTGCTTCCTCATTGTCAGAGTGCACACACTTCTTATTTTTGTGTATAGGCAAGAGCGGTAAACCAGACGGATGCATTGCAGGTAATCAGCAAATCCACAAATGAAAGCAACAAATAATGGTTATCCTTTACTGCTCACCAAGTAATCCTATTGTTTTTATTTTTTTGTAGTTTAATTGAGGTTCATAAAAGTATACTCATCTCTTATATACATGTGTGAGTAAAAGAACAAAATAACTAGCTATTCAAAGGGGAGGATAGAAGAACAGACCCAAGTCCTTCTTACCAGAGGTGCAATACCCTGTTAATGTTTTTAGCACTTACCATATGCTTTGTTGAGATTTTCCCACTTGATCCTCACAAAAGCCCTAGTAAGCAGGTAATGTTATCCTCCCTATTATAAAGCTGAGGAAACAATCTAAGATAAGTAACTTGCTCAGAATAAACCAGCTGAACCAGGGCAATTTAACTCCAGATCCCATCTTCTTAACCACTACATTATAATATCTCCTATCCCTTGTTGGTGTGATGCACCCATTTCTCTAGCTCGTGGTTCAGTCAGTAAATATTTTAAACTTTGCATGGCACATGGTCTCTGTTGCAACTACTCAACTTTTCAGTTGTAGTATGAAAGTAGCCACAAGCGATGCAGCAACGAATGGCTATGTTCTGATTAAACTTTGTTTATGAACACTGATATTTGAATTTCACGTAATTTTCATGTGCAACTGTTTAAAAATGTAAAAAACATTCTTAGCTTGTGTGCCTCATGAAAAAAAGAAAAAGAAGCGAACCAATGTGGCCCACAGGCTGTCGTTTGTTGACCCCTGTCTTAGCCAATGCAGAAGTAGGCTCAAAAATGTACAACTATAATTCTGTGTATGTCCCATCTGTCCTGAGACCTCATTTCCTAGCCCTACACCAAACATACCATTTGACTTGGCTTTCAAAGACATTTCCCAAAGCTCCTTCTCTGACCCTTCTTCCCTTCTCTTTGACACACAAGACTTTAGTTTCTTAAATTAACGCCCTCTTCCTTCATCTGTGGTGTAAGGAACCAGTTCAAATTTTTGTTAATAAATTTTTCAAAGGATTTTGCACACTCTTCTGTGGAAGGATGGATAGTAACTCTATTAAAGGGGCAATCAAGAGGGGAAAAATGGGCCCATTATTCCAAATTTGTACTTCTACATTTGGCATCACCATAGTCAACGTTTCACCCTGTCATCAGTGCTCTTTGAGGCTCTTCAGTGTCATTAGAAACATAATATATTGGTCTTAATGAATTTTATATTCAGTTTCAATGCTGTCACCTAAGTGTCCTATGATTAGTAACTATAGTTTTATTAATAATGATTCAAGTCCAGATCATTTCCATAGTAAAGACTATGAATAACAGGCATGATCTTGAATTGGGAATAACTGTCTGGTGGAACTGTCTCCATCACTTGCTATCATGGGTCTACTTATTTTTCCTTCTATAATTTTCTTCTTTTGAACTGCTTCTTCTTGATTTCTTTCTCCTCTTCTTCTGTATCTCTATTTGTAGTTTCTTCTTCATTAATTGCGTGCTAGACTCAGCATGGGGTAATGGAAGGAGTCCTAACCTTGTATTCAAAAGAACTCAGGTCTCAGTCAGAACATTTTCAATTCTAAGAGACAGAAACCAAATTCAAACTAGCTGGAGAAGAGAGAGAGTGAGAGTGCGCACACATGAGAAAGAATTAATTGGCTTATTATATAACTAAGAAATCCAAAGTGATGGGAATGTTTTTATTTATAGCTAGAACCAGGAATTCTAATAATAGCATTAAGACTGTTTTGTTTGTTGTTTTTGTTTTCCAACTCTTGACTATACCTCTGCTTGTTTCCGCTTGCCTCTTTCTCAGAGGCTTTATCTATGTGGCAGCAAGATAGCTACCAGCAGCCCCAAACTCAAGTCATCTTTACAGCTACCAATCCCAGATAAAATGATACTGTATTTCCTAATAGCTACTGAAAAGTTCTAAGGTAGGTTTTCATTGGGCTGGTTGAGTCACATACCTATCATTAGCTAATCACTCTGGCCAGAGCCATGGCATACATTTTTTGTCTAGGTCTGAGACTGTGCCCACCCCAAGCCCATGTGTTGTGGTAGCTTAAATGGAATCCCATAAACTTAGTAGAATTAAAGTGCAATGAGGAAGGGATGGCTCTCCAAAGAAAGACATGTTGGGAAGACAAATATACACCCACAACATTAGGGTTTGTGAATAACAACTACTAAAGCAACTATATGACACGAAATTATTCAAGGTTCACTATAAAATGGAGGAAAACTCTGCATATGAAGTGGCTTTGAAATATTTATATCTGTGAAACACACAAAGGATTATTGTGATTTTCATCTCTCAGAAGACCTGAAGGTTACCCTGCATTGTTTCGCCTCTAGTGACTGCAAGGATTTTTACAACATTTGAAGACAAATAATGAAGTATACCTCACAGAGAAACCCCCAAAATATGTTCCTATTGTTCATTTGAAGAGTAATGTAGAAACTTCATCAGGAGAGGAATTTGTGATCTAAAGGCTAGAGAGGTTTCAAGGGATGAGTTCCTGTAGTCTATACATAGTGTTCCCTTTCCTCTATGTAGAAGACATTTTCTGTGAAAATATAAATAATCAAAAATCTCAAACAGCAACAATATCCTGCTGGATCCCTATCCTAATCAGATCATATATGTATGGTAATATTCTATTTACACTACACAATGATTGTATCTTCATTTATAGTTACCTTCCACTCATTAAATCAAATTTTCTTTCATGGATCTCCCAAGAAAACAATCCCATATAAAAGAGATTATTAAGAAAATAGAGTATAAGCAAGCTCTTCCCTGGCCTTAGACACTGGCAGAATTTTAAAGGGCGCTTCTCTAGTTTGGAATTGTACGATTGCTATTCTTAAACAAGCAGAAAGTCATCTTTAAGGACTTTTCTTGCAGACTATTAAGAATATAATCATACAATATTTACAGATGAAGTGATTTTCTATGTAGAAAATTCTAAAGAATCCACTAAAAAACAATTAGAACTAGTAAATGAGTTCAGCAAAGTTGCAAGATACAAGATCAACAAAAAAAAATCAGTTATGTTTTCTATACTAGTAATGAACAATCCAAAATAAAATTATGGAAACAATTCTATTTATAATAGCATCAAAAAAGAATTAAATACTTAGGAATAAATTTAACCAAGGACATACAAGACGTAAGCTGAAAACTACAAAACACTGCTGAAAGAAATTAAAGTACACTTAAATAAACAGAAAGGTATGCTGATGCTGTGTGCATGGATTAGAAGACTTAATACTGTTAATTAGGCAATACTCCCTAAATTGATATATAGATTCAATGCCATTCCTATAAAAATCTCAGCTGACTTTTTTGCAGAAATTGACAGGGCTATCCTAAAATTCATAATGAAACACAGAGGACCCAGAAGAGCCAAAACAAACTTGACAAAGAAGAACAAAGTTGGAAAATTCATGTCTTAATTTCAAAACTTACTACAAGGCTATAATAAAGACTGTGTGTAGCACTGGCATAAAGATAGACATATAAATCAATGAAACAGAATTGAGAATCTAGAAATAAATCCTCACATTTAGGGTCAATTGATTTTTGACCAGAGTGCCAAGACAATTCAGTGAGAAAATAATAGTATTTTAAACAAATGATGCAGGGAAAACTGGGTCTCCACGTGCAAAAGAATGACTTTGGTCTCCTACCTTATACTATACACAAAAATTAGCTGAAAATGTATCAAGACTTAAATGTAAGGCCTAAAACTACAAAATTCTTAGAAAAAAACGAGGTGTAAAACTTTGTGACCTTGAATTAGGTAATAATGGTTTCTTAAATATGACATCAAAAACATAAATAACCAGAAAAAAAGGCTTAATTGGGCTTCATCAAAATTTGAAACTTTTGTTCACCAACAAGTTATAAGACAACCTCCAGAATGGGACAAAATATTCACAAATCATATACCTAATAAGGGAACTGTATTGAGAATATACAAAGAACTCTTATAACTCAACGATAAAAAGATTAATAGCCCAATTAAAAAATGGGCAAAGGTGAGGGCTTACGGCCAACATGGCACTATAGACAGAAGCACCACACTGTCCCTCCATAGCAAAGACCCAAAAAACTAAGTCAAACAGAGACAAACTTCAATCCTGAAACCCTAAGCATCAAATGAAGATATAAAGAACTCAGCTAAGCACCGAATGGAATAAGAAACTGACAGAGAACAGAGAGCGAGAAGAGATACCTGCAGAGGTCCCCTATCAGCTAATGAAGCACGGATTCACCATCTTGGACTCCTGTCGGAGATAGGTGAATGGGGAAGCTTCATGGAGCTCCCAGCAGGAGACAGAACAACTGGTAACCAGCGATATATGCTTTCACACCCCTCATCCTTCTTCACCCCTACTCAGCCTCCTCTGAATCCTGTGGCCACAGTTTTTTGGCCAGGAGGCACAGGATTCAGCCCTGTGCCGCTGGAATTCCATCCACCCACACTGGCAGGCTCCCTGAGTGCCATTTGTTTATTGCTGGTGTTGTTATTTTCCACTTCTTTTGGTTTCTTCCATACCTCTCAACAACTCCCCCTCCTTTCTCTCAAATACCTAGCTCCATGTGCCATCTTTGCTTCTTCTGGAAAAGCTGTGAAATGCCGCTGGACTGTGGAACTGCTTCCTGGCCTGTGCTGCCATGCTGGTGGGATCCCTGGGGTTTTTCTTCGCTTGTTTTGATTTGTTCTCTTTTGATTTGTTTGTTTGTTTTATTTTTCTTTTCTCAGAGTGGGAGTCCCTTCTAGCCAGACTGTACTGCACAGCCTGGGAGCTACTTCCTCAGCCTGTGCAGCAGTGCAGTGGGAGCCCAGGAGGCATTTTTTCTTTTGATTGTTTTCTGCTTTTTGTTTTTGTTTTTTGTTTGTTTTCTTTTCTCTCTTTCTGTCTTTCTTGGTTTCTCAGTTTCTCATATCTCTATACTTACCTTAGCTTCCTGTCTCCTGAATACCTGGTGGTGTGTGACACCTCTACCCCTTTTAGCCAGGCTTTACTTCATGGCCTGGGAGCCACTTTCCCAGTCTTCCCAGCCACACCGGTGGGATCCCTGAGAGCTTTGCTTTTATTTATTTTTTTTCTCTAAATTTTATTTATTTATTTTCTTTTACCCTTTTCCTTTTCTTTTTTTATTTTTGTTTTTCTCCATTACTTGGCTTCTCATCTCTCCACTCCAATGGTAAGCTCCCTTAGCATTCTTTTTTGTTTATTTGTTTTTGGTCCCTGTTTATCTCTCCTCTTTCACATACCCATCTTGGCTCAACACATCACAATCTCCCCCCTCCTTCCTGCCTACCTGCACAGTGTGCTGAACATCATACCCCAAGCAGCACAGGCAAGGCTTACTGGAACATGCCTTGCACTGATTCCCAACTTACAATGTCAGCCCTAGAACGTGCCAAGAACAAACCATCTCAGCAACTCATCTTCAACTGTACCTGTACTGCTGCAACCATAACTGAGCAACTGACCCTGCCTGTTGGACCAGGAGGCAAAAACTATCATCCCCACAGGCAAGCAAACAACAAAGCATTCACAGCCCACCTCCTCAGACATAAACAAATAAAACAAAAAAATCAGGATGAAACAAACAAATCTACAATCAATAAACAAAGAAAATAACTACTGAATGTCCCAAAGACAGCAAACAATATTAAAACATATACAAAAACAGGACAGGATGGTTCCAGTAGGCATCCAAATAAAACAACAGATAACGTTCCAGCAGAAGAAAAGACACTAGAATTACCTGATAGGGAATTCCAAACTTTAATATTCAGAGCTATCCAAGAGTTGAAGCAAAAAGCAGACAAAAATGAGGAAAAAATAGACCAATTCATGGAAAAGGCAAATTCATGGGAAAAACAGACAAAAAAGGAAGAATTCAAGAAAATAATACAGGAACAAAATGCTAAAATAAAATCACTAATAGAAATCATCAAAAACAACAATTAGAAATCCAAAAGATAAACAACAGGATTTCAGAAATGGACAGTGTCATAGAAGGGCTGAGAAGCAGGTTTGAAACAATGGAAGAGAGAATCAGTGAAATTTTAAGACAAACACTTGGATACAACTCTGTTTGAGGAGAAATCAGAAAAAAAAAGAACAAAGAAAAGAGAAGAAACCCTGAGAATTATGTGGGATACAATCAAAACCAAAAATTTACTAGTGATTGGACTTCCAGAACAGGGGGAGAAAACAGAAAACACAGAGGATCACTGAAGAATTGCTGACACACAACTTCCCCAATATCATGAAGGATGAAAAGCTGACCATCCATGAAGCTCTACAAACCCCGTATAGGATAGACTCCAAAAGAAAATCACCAAGGCATATCATAATCACACTCGATAAAACCAAAGACAAACAAAGAATCCTGAGAGCAGCTCGAGAAAAACAAAAAGTCATATACAGAGGAGAAACAATAAGACTAACCTCAGAATATTTGGCAGAAACCATGCAG
Source organism: Trichechus manatus latirostris (assembly GCF_000243295.1). NCBI lineage: Eukaryota > Metazoa > Chordata > Mammalia > Sirenia > Trichechidae > Trichechus > Trichechus manatus. The sequence continues at coordinate 4,441,909 of NW_004443987.1, forward strand.
GCAAGAAGGCAATGGGATGACATATA
>NW_004443987.1:4442034-4443866 GCF_000243295.1 Trichechus manatus latirostris
CAGAGAGGTTAATCTGTAAATGACAACAACATCAGAACAATAAAAGAGGGAATAAACAGTGTAGGTATAGTACCTTCTAATGGAGTAGAAGGCAAGGCAATACCAAGTAATAATAGATTTGTTCAAACCTAGGAAGATAAGGGTAAATTTCAAGGTAACCATAAAAAAGTTAACAAACCTACTCATCAAAATAAAGAAGAAAAACATAAACTCTCAGTAAAAACAAAATCTACCAAAAAAAGAAAAGAAATGAGAAAAATACACAAAAAAAAGTAATTCAGCGCAGGAGAGTAAGAGAAACAAAGAAAACATCAGTATCACAAAAAAAAAAAGCCCTACAAAATGACAGCAATAAACTCACACCTGCAATAATTACACTGAATGTAAATGGCCTAAATGCACCCATAAAGAGACAGAGTGACAGAATGGATAAAAAAACAGGATCCATCAATATGCTGTCTACAAACGACACACCTTAGAAACAAAGAATTAAATTTATTACAAATCAAAGGATATAAAAAAATATATCAAACAAACAGCAACCAATAAAGAGCAGGAGTGGCAATACTAATCTCTGACAAAATAAACTTTAAAACAAAATCCACCATAAAAGACAAAGAAATACACTATATGGTGATTAAAGGGACGATCCATCATGAAGACATAACCATAATAAACATCTTCACACCCAATGACAGGACTCCAAAATACATAAAACAATCTCTAACAGCACTGAAAAGAGAAATTGACAGTTCACCAATAATAGTAGGAGACTTAAACACACTACTCTTGGTAGAGGACAGAACATCTAGAAAGAAACACAACAAAGATACAGAAGACCTAAAGGGGACAGTCAGCCAACTTGACCTCACAGACATATATAGAGCACTCCATCCAACAGCTGCAAAGTACACATTCTTTTCCAACGCACATGGAACATTGTCCAGAATAGACCACATCTTAAGCCACAGAGTAATCCTCAACAAGATCCAAAATGTTGAGATAATACAAAATATCTTCTCTGACCACAATACCATCAAGATAGAAATTAACAACAGGAAGAGCAAGGAAAAAAAATCAATTACATAGAAACTGAATAATACCCTGCTTACCAACCACTGGGTAATAGAAGAAATCAGAGATGGAATCAAAAAATTCCTAGAATCAAATGAGAATGAAAACACATCATACAAAAACCTTTGGGACTCAGCAAAGGCAGTCCTTAGAGGACAATTTATAGCACTAGATGCACACATCAAAAAAGAAGGGACAAAATCAAAACATTAACTACACAACTTGAACAAATAGAGAACAGCACAAAAGCCCACAGCCACCAGAAGAAAGGAAATAGTAAAGAACAAAGCAGAAATAAATGAAATAGAGAATAGAAAAACAATGGAAAGAATCAACAAAACCAAAAATTGATTCTTTGAAAGGATCAGCAAAATCGACAAACCAGTGGCCAAACTGACAAAAGACAAACAGGAGAGGAAGCAAATAACCCAAATAAGAAATGAATGGGGGACAATACACCAGATCCATCTGAAATAAAAAGGATCGTAACAGAGTATTATGGAAAACTTTAATCCAACAAATTTGAAAACCTAAAGGAAATGCATAAATTTCTAGAAACACACTACATACCCAAACTAACACAAAGTAATGTTGAAAATCTTAACAGACCCATAACAAGAGAAGAGATTGAAAAGGTAATTAAGAACACTCCCCTCCAAAAAAAAAGCCCTAGCCCCCATGGCTTCACTGCAGAATTATACCGAACATTCAGAGAAGAACTTACACTAGTACTACTCAAACTATTTCAGAGCATAGAA
>NW_004443987.1:4444650-4451448 GCF_000243295.1 Trichechus manatus latirostris
TGAAAATGACAATTCTACCCAAAGCAATATACAAATACAATGCAATCCCAATCCAAATACCAACAGCATTCATTAAAGAGATGAAAAAACTAATCATTAACTTTATATGGAAAGGGAAGAAGCCCTGGACACGTAAAGCACTATTGATGAAGAATAAAGTAGGAGGACTCACACTACCTGACCTCAGAACCTGCTATACAGCTGTGGTAGTCAAAACAGCCTGGTACTGGTACAACGACAGAGATGTTGACCAGTGGAACAGAATTGAGAACGCAGATGTAAATCCATCCACCTACGGTCACCTGATCTTCGACAAGGGTCCAAAGTCCATCAAATGCAGAGGAAACCATCTTTTTAACAAATGGTGCTGCCAAACTGGATGTCCATCTGCAAAAAAATGAAACAGGACCCATACCTCACACCACATAGAAAAACTAATTCATAATGAATCAAAGACCTAAATATAAAGCTAAAAACTATAAAATTCATAGGAGAAAAAATAGAGTGAATACCAGAGGCCCTAATACACTGCATTAACAGGATACAAAACACAGCCAATAACACACAAACTCCAGAAGATAAGCTAGATAACTGGGATCTTCTAAAATTTAAATACTTATGCTCATCAAAAGACTTCACCAAAAGAGTAAAAAGAGAACCTACAGACTGAGAAAAAATTTTTGGACATTACAAATCAGACAGAGATCTAATCTCTAAAATCTATAAGAAATTCGAATACCTCCAGAAGAAAAAGACCAATAATCCACTTAAAAAATACACAAAGGAAATGAACAGACACTTTACCAAAGAAGACATTCAAGTGGCCAACAGACACATGAGGAAATGCTCACAATCACTAGCCATTACAGAAACGCAAATAAAAACGACAATGAGATACTGTCTCACGCCGGCATTACTGGCATGAATCAAAAAAAAAAAAAAAAAACAGAAATAACAAATGTTGGGGAGGCTGCAGGGAAATCGGAACTCTTAAGCACTTTTGGTGGGAATGCAAAATGATACAACTATTTTGGAAAACAATATGGCACTTCCTTAGAAAGCTAGAAATAGAAATACCATACCATCCAGCAATCCTACTCCTATGAATATATCCTAGAGAAATAAGAGCCGTCACACGAATAGACATATGCACACCCATGTTCATTGTAGCATTGTTCACAATAGCAAAAAGATAGAAACAACATGGATGCCCATCAACAGATGAATGGATAAACAAACTATGGTACATATACACCATGGAATATTACACAAAGATAAAGAACAATGATGAGTCTGTGAAGCATCTCATAACATGGATGAAACTGGAGGACATTATGCTGAGTGAAATAAGTCAATCACAAAAAGACAAATATTGTGTGAGACCACTACTGTAAAAACTAATGAAAAGGTTTACACACCGAAAGAAATAATCTTTGATGGTTACGAGTGAGGGGACGGGTAGGGGGGGAATACTAAATAGACAATAGACAAGTGGTAACTTTGGTGAAGGGTAAGACAGTACACAGTACTGGGGAAGCCAGCGCAACTTGTAAAAGGCAAGGTCATGGAAGCTCCATAGACACATCCAAACTCCCTGAGGGACAGAATTGCTGGGCTGAGGGCTTTGGGTCCATGGTCCAGTGTAAATGGTCTCAGAGAATAGAAAATTATTTGCAAAGCCTTGAGAGTTAATGTAATATGTTCTGTTAACTTGCTTGGCGCCTGTTATGCCTTCCTTCCCTGCAATCTCTCCCATTTGTAATGGGAATGTCTAGCTTGTGCCTGTTCTGCCGTTGTAAATTTAGAAGCAGATAACTTGTATTCTAGGTTTCACAGATGAAGAGGAATTTTTTTTTGGATTTTGGACTTGGAGTTGATTTAAGACTTTTGTTATGATATGATGAGGTGAACGTGTTTTACATGTGGCAAGGATATGAATTTTGGGGGGGACAAAGGGTAGAGTGTCACGGATTGAATTGTGTCCCCAAGAAATATCTGTCAACCTGGCTGGGTCAGGATTCCCAGTATTGTATGACTGTGTACCATTCTGTAATCTGATGTGATTTCCTTATGTGTTTTAAACTCAATCACTATGATCTAATAAGATGGATTAGTGGCAGTTATATTGATGAGGTTTACAAGATTGGATAGTGTCTTAAGCCACTTGTGGCATTTCTGTTATAGCAGCACTAGATGACTAAGACAATGTCCTTCTCCAGGGACTGGTTCCTCCTGACAACATGTCCGAAGTATGTGAGGGGAAGTCTTGCCGTCCTCGTTTCTAATGAGCGTTCTGGCTGTACTTCTTCCAAGACTGATTTGTTCGTTCTTAAGGCAGTCCATGGTATATTCAATATTCTTCACTAACACCATAATTAAAAGGTATCAATTTTTCTTCAGTCTTCCTTATTCATTATCCAGCGTTCGCATGCATAGGAGGCGATAGAAAACACCATGGTTTGGGTCAGGCACACCTTAGTCCTTAAAGTAACATCTTTGCTTTTAAACACTTTGAAGAGACCTTTTGCAGCAGATTTGCAAATGCAATGCATCGTTTGATTTCTTGACTGCTGCTTCCATGAGCATTGATTGTGAAGCCAAATAAAATGAAATCCTTTACAACTTCAATAATTTCTCAGTTTATCATAATTTTGCTTATTGGTCCAGGTGTGAGGATTTTTGTTTTCCTCATGTTAAGGTGTAATCCATACTGAAGGCTGTGATCTTTGATCTTCATCAGTAAGTGCTTCAAGTCCTCTTCACTTTCAGCAAGAAAGGCGGTGTCATCTGCATATTGCAGGCTGTTAATGAGTCTTTCTCTCATCCTGATGCTGCATTCTTCTTCATATAGTCCAGCTTCATGGATTATTTGCTCAGCATACAGATTAAATAAGTATGGTGAAAGGATACACCCTGCCGCACAGCTTTCCTGTCTTTAAACCATGCAGTATCCCCTTGTTGTTCAAGTGACTGCCTCTTGGCCTATGAACAGTTCCTCATGAGCACAATTAAGTGTTCTGGAATTCCCATTCTTCCCAATGTTATTCATAATCTGTTATGATCCACATAGTTGAATGCCTTTGCATAGTCAATAAAACACATGTAAACATTTTTCTGACATTCTCTGCTTTCAGCCATGATCCATCTGACATTAGCAATGACATCCCTGGTTCCCACATCCTCTTCTGAATCCAGTTTGGATTTCTGGCAGTTCCCTGTGGATGTACTGCTGCAACCGCTTTTGAATGATCTTCAGCAAAATTTTATTTGTGTGTGATATTAATGATAGTGTTCGATAATTTCTGCATTCTGTTATATCACTTTTCCTTGGATTGGCTACAAATAAGGATTTCTTCCAGTCAGTTGGCCAGGTAGTTGTCTTCCAAATTTCTTAGCATAGATGAGTGAGCACTTCCAGTGCTACATTCTTTTGTTAAAACATCTCAGTTGGTATTCCCCCAATTCCTGAAGCCTTGTTTTTGCCAATGCTTTCAGTGCAGTTTAGACCTCTTCCCTTAGTACCATTGGTTCTTGATCATATGCTACCTCCTGAAATGGTTGAATGTTGCCAAATTCTTTTTGGTGCAGTGACTCTGTATATTCCTTCCAACTGCTTTTGATGCTTCCTGTGTCGTTTAGTATTTTCCCGATATAATTCTTCAATATTGCAACTCAGGGCTTGAATCTTTTTTTCAGTTCTTTCAGCTTGAGACCGTGTTCTTCCCTTTTGGTTTTCTATCTCCTAGTCTTTGCACATTTCATTATCATACTTTGTCTTCTCAAGCCTCCCTTTGAAATCTTCTATTCAGCTCTTTGACTTCATCATTTCTTCCTTTCACTTTAGCTACTCTACTTTCAAAAGCAAGTTTCAAGAGTCTCTTCTGACATCCATTTTGGTCTTTTCTTTCTTTCCTGTCTTTTTCATAATCTCTTGCTTTCTTCATGTATGATGTCCTTGATGTCATTCAACAACTTGTCTGGTCTTCAGTCATTAGTGTACAATGCATCAAATCTATTCTTGAGATGCTCTCTAAATTCAGGTGGGATATACTCAAGGTAGTACTTTGCCTCTCATGGACTTGTTCTAATTTTCTTCAACTTCAGCTTGAACTTGGATATAAGCAATTGATGGTCTGTTTCACAGTCGGCCCCTGGCCTTGTTCTAACTGATGATATTGAGCTTTTCCATTGTCTCCTTCTGCAGATGTAGTCGATTTGATTCCTGTGTATTCCTTCTGGTGAAGTCCACATGTATAGTCACCATTTATGTTGCTGAAAAAAGGTATTTGCAATGAAGAAATCGTTGGTCTTACAAATTCTAGCATGTGATCTCCAGTGTCATTTCTATCATCAAGGCCATATTTTCCAACTAGCAATCCTCCTACTTTGTTTCCAACTTTCGCATTCCAGTTGCCAGTAATTATCAAATGTATCTTGATTGCATGTTCGATCAATTTCAGACTGCAGATGTTAGTAAAAATTTTGAATTTCTTCATCTTTGGCCTTAGTGGTTGGTGAGTAAATTTGAATAATAGTTGTATTAACCGCTCTTCCTTGTAGGGATATGTATATTATCCTATCACTGATAGCATTGTACTTCAGGATAGATCTTGAAATGTTCTTTTTAATGATAAAGGCAACATCATTCCTTTTCAATTAGTCATTTCCGGCATAGTAGACCATATAATCGTCTGATTCAAAATGGCCAATATCAGTCTATTTCATCTCACTAATGCCTAGGATATTGATGTTTATGTGTCCCATTTCATTTTTGACTACTTCCAATTTTCCTAAATTCATACCTAGTACATTCCACGTTCCTATTATTAATGAATGTTTACAGCTGTTTCTTCTCATTTTGGGTTGTGCCACATCAGCAAATGAAGGTCCTGAAAGCTTGACTCCATCCACGTCATTAAAGTCGACTTTACTTCGAGGAGGCAGCTCTTCCTTAGTAATATTTTGAGTGCCTTCCAACCTGAGGGGCTTGTTTTCTGGCACTATATCAGACAATGTTCTGCTGCTATTCATAAGGTTTTCTCTGGATAATTTTTTTTTTTTCAGAAGTAAACCTCCAAGTTCTTCCTCCTAGTCTGTCTTAGTCTGGAAGCTCAGCTGAAACCTGTCCACCATGCGTGACCCTGCTCGTATTTGAATACTGGTGGCATAGCTTCCAGCATCACAGTAACACGCAAGCCCCCACAGTATGAAAAACCAACAGATGCGTGGGGGAGAGTTACCTTATGACCCAGTTCATACACTATTTCCTAGGTCTGCCATAACAAATTACCACAAACTTGGGTAGCTTATAATAACAGAAATTTACTCTCTCACAGTACTGAAGAGCAGAAGTCAGAAATCAAGATGTCAGCAAGGTTGGCTCCTTCCAGAAGCTCTCATGGAGAAACTGTTCCATGTCTTCCTCCTAGCTTCTGGTGGTTACCAGCAATCCTTGATGTTCTTGGCTTGTGTCTGCATCATTTCAGTCTTTGCCTCCATCTTCATGTGGCCTTCTTTCTTGTGTGTATCTCTGTGTGTTCTCTTCTTATAAGGATACCAAGCACCAGATTTAGGACCACCCTAATCCAGTATGACCTCCTCATCTTAATTTAAGTAATTACAGCTGCAAAATCCCTGTAAGATTATTCTGCGGTTTCAGGTAGACATAAATTTTGGGGACACCTGTAAACCCATTATAGAAGGTCCTGGCAATATTAACTAGAATCTGTCTTTTAAACCCACGTAAAACCCAAAGTTGCGACTCCCAATATCTATAGTCTTACAAAGTAGAATATGAAAAGGTTTTGAGGTTTGAAAGAGACAAGGACCATCTAGACTAATTCTAGGGACGTTACTACGGTTCTTCTATGGTTCTTTATCTCAAAGAGAACAGGCATTGGCTCTATTATACGTAACAGTGTCTCCAAAGTGGAGTGTGTAAGATGATCCTTTGAGGTATAGAAAAATAATTTGTTTACATTTTACAGCATGTCACTGATGTGGTTAATTTTACAAAAACCAGGCCATTACATAGCAGTACCCTTCAATACAGATATGGGAAGTGATCCAGAAAATATTTTGTAATTATGTAGAGGTCTTTTGACGATCCTGCAACGAAGCACTTAAAGGAGTTGTAGAACTTGAAGATATATTAGGCTTTTTTCTTTTACTAAAAAATAAATGTTCGATGGGTGCTGACCTTTTACTCTAGCAAAAAAGGCTCTCAGTAATGTGTTATCTAGAATATACTTGAAAAAGAATAAATACCCATTGGTACCTTAAAAAAAAAAGGGATGTTTTAACAATAATGAAAAGGACATCTCAATTCATGCTATGGAGACAGCACCTTAAGAATGAATGTTTAGAAATATTTCCAACACTATGTGATTTTTTTTTAATTGATGTAATTAAATGAAGTTTACATTTCAAGTTAGTCTCCCATACAGATTTTTTTTAACATACATTGTTATGAGACCCCAACCACTCACCCCATTCTGCGATAGCACACTCCTCCCCTCCGCCCCTGATTCCCCATGAACATTCAACCAGCTCCTAACTCTCTCTGCCTTCCCCTCTAACCTCTGGACAGAAGCTACCCCTTTGGACTTTTATATCTACTTGCCTAAGAGGCACATTCTTCACAAGTATCACTTTATGTCCCATAGTCCAGTCCAATCCCTGTCTGAAGAGTTGGCCTCGGAAATTGTTTTAGTTCTGGGGTGATGGAGAGACCAGGGGCCATGCTTCCTGGGGCACCTCCAGTCTTAGTCAGACCATTAAGTCTGGTCTTCTTACTAG
>NW_004443987.1:4454839-4456171 GCF_000243295.1 Trichechus manatus latirostris
TTGGGTGCATAAATATTTATTATAGTTATGTCCTCCTGGTGTATTTTCCCTTTAATCATTGTAGAATGCCTTTCCTTATCTTTTGTGATGGACTTTACTTTAAAGTCTATTTTGTCAGAGATCAATATTGCCACTGCTGCTGTTTTTTGAGTGATGTTTGCTTGATATATTTTTTTCCATCCTTTGAGTTTTAGCCTGTTTGTGTCTTTAAGTCTAAGCTGCGTCTCTTGTAGGCAGCATATAGATGGATCATGCTTTTTTATCCAAATCTGCCACTCTCCATCTCTTTATTGGTGCATTAAATCCATTTACATTCAGTGTAACTATTGATAGGTATGAGCTTTGTGCTATCATCCTGATATCTCTTTTTGTGTGTTGTTCACAGTTTCTTTGTTCTCCTCAATCCTCTCTGCTGAGTCGTTTTTCTTTAGGTATTTTTTTTTCATCTTTTTCTTTGTTGTAGATTTTGTGTTTGGTGGGTCTTTACGTTTTTCTACATTTTTATTCTGATTTGTAGGATTGTTAGATTCCTTTGTGATTACTTTAATTTTTACCCCTAATTTTCTAAGTTTATACCAGTCTTTTATGATTTTATATTGCCTTAATTTCCCCTCCATATAGAAAATCAATGTCTCCATTTTTAAGTCCCTCTTTTTTTTTTCAAATATTATCCTATTTTTTTTTTACATATTGTCATCTGTTTCCCTATTTTCAATGTTTTAGCTCTGATGTAATTTCAATTTCCGTACCTGAGTCAATATCTGGTTGCTCTATCCTCTGTTCTAGTCTTGTGTTGTTTGCTGGTGTTATTGATTATCTAACCGTAGGACTCCCTTTAGTATTTCTTGTAATTTTGGTTTGGTTTCTGCAAATTCCCTGAACTTCTGTTTATCTGGAAATGCCCTAATCTTGCCATCATATTTGAGAGACTGTTTTGCTGGATATATAACTCTTGGCTGACAGTTATTTTCCTTCAAGGCTTTAAATATGTCATCCCATTGCCTTCTAGCCTGCATGGTTTCTGCTGAGTAGTCTGAGCTTATTCGAATTGACTCTCCTTTGTAGATGACTTTTATCCCTAGCTGCTCTTAAAATTCTCTCTTTATCTTTGGTCTTGGTAAATTTGATTATAATATCTCTTGGTGACTTTCTTTTGGAATCTACCTTATGTGGGGTTCAATGAGCATCTTGGATAGATATCTTCTTATCTTTCATGATATCAGAAAAGTTTTCTGTCAACAAATCTTCAACAATTTTCTCTGTATTTTCTGTTATCCCCCCTGTTCTGGTACTCCAATCACTCGTAGGTTATTTCTCTTGATAGAGTCCCAC
>NW_004443987.1:4456628-4479857 GCF_000243295.1 Trichechus manatus latirostris
TATGTGACTTGATATTGACTGTTGTCTCTGAGCCATCAATAGTTTATTATAATTTTACTTTGTGTTTGTTTAGTGAGACCTAGCTTCTTGTTTTGTTTTGTTTTGATATGCCCAAATAGTCTGCTCGTGTGCACTAGTTTGATTTTTGACAGCTTTTGATCTCTAATGTCTTGTCACCAGGTAGTTGGTTCTGTAACTAAGTATATGCATGCCGGAGTTCATTAAAATTTCCTGTATGGGATCAGCTCGGGTGTGCAGGCAGTCGATCTTCAAGTGTGTGATGCAGGCTCTCACCCCAAGTCCTAGAGAGGCATGGATGATTAGTGCAGGCACTGGACTCTGGCTGTGGTAGGGGATCACGTGCTTAGCCAGGCAGGGGGCCGACCGCTGCCCCTGAGAGTCTGAAAGAAAAGTGTGTCCTTATTCTCTAGGGTGAGTAGGTAGGAGAGTTTTGCAGTCAGGCTAAGAGTGCCCCACTATGTTGGCTGCAAAGACTTGAGGGCACCACTTTTTCTTGAACTCCTGAAGCAGGTGACTAGGCACTTTAGGAGCTATCACCAGTCCTCAAGACCCTGCTGCAGATCGATAAAAGTGCCTACTTGAGGGGCAGGGCTGTTTCGAAGATCACAAATCTCCCCTTTCACAGCTGAAGCATTTGAAATTAAACTTCAGATGTTTGCCCTGTTGTACTGTGGTAGTGAGGGCTAACACTGTTGAGATGGGTCCCCACAAGTCTATACAGGGGTGTATGGCACTCAGAGACTGCGGACCCCTGATTTCTTTGGCCAGAAAAGGAGTTGTGCCAACCGTGTGTACCTGGCCTAGTGGAGCCAGCAGCTTATTTGTTCCCTCTCCAAAGCCAGGTGAATGGGTCAGGGTGCCTTTTGGGATCTATTTCTGGACCAGTAGTCTCCTGGTGCAGAGCGGGGAGGGAAGTGGTAAAAGGGAGAGAGGTTTTTCCCAAATCTAGTGCACAGCACAGAGGTAGGAGGTAAAAGGGAGAGAGGTTTTTCCCAAATGGGCTTTTTTTTTTAACTCGCCACGAAAGGGTGCGCACATGTACTTATCCTAGCCTCTTGGGAGCTGCTCTTCGCTGGTTCGGAGTGTCCAAGCAGAATCTCTGCTGTCGTGTCTCTCTCGATATGGAAACTACTTCTCAAGCACATGCACAGCACAGTTGTTTGCCAGCTTCACCGTGGTCCGGTGTGGCTGTGTTCCTGCTGTGTTGCCGCCGCCACTCTAGCACTCCTCACCTCTTCCAAACAGTCTTCCTCTCCGGTATGACTCAGATGGATTTCTTAACCTTTCCTTGTTCAGGGATGCCAGATGTTCACACAGAATCAAATCACTTGTTTTTCCAGGTCTTTATTGTAAGAGGGATATAAGAAGCGTCTACCTAGTCTGCCATGCTGACCACGCCTCCTTTGTGATTTTTTTGCTGAAATGAAGTGCATCATCTATAAAAAAGAGACAAATAAAACTCATATATTTGCACCTTAAAAATTTGGAAACACAGTAGAAAAAAATGGACAAAAGACAGAAACAGACTATTCATAGAAACAGAAAAACATTTGGTCCTTAAACATGTGAAAAAATGCTCACCTTCACACCCACAAAAGATGTTTTAATCAAAACTACACAGAAATGCTATTTCTCATCTATGCTGACAATAAAATCTGTTATCTTGGTTTGGAGAAATAAGCACTCTTTTACATTGTTGGTAGGCAAGTAAGCGGAATGTTCCAAACCCAGTAGAGGAGCATTTGGCTGTATCTAAAAAAATTACACATTTTTCTTTTTGACCCAGCAATTCAACTTCTCAAAATATACCTTGACGATACGACTTCAGCAATATGAAACATATGCCCAATATTATTCATTGAAGCTTTATTTGTAACAACAAATTATTGGAAACTATCCAGATGTCCATTCAGAGGAGACTGGTTGGATAAACCATGATACATCTTCACAGTGAGATACATGTGACCATAAAAAATATTAAAAAGAGGAATATTTGCTCATTTTTGCAAAAAGAAATGCAGGAAAGGTGAACTAGAAATATCATAAACTAATAAAATGGAGAGAAGGATGAGGTGGAAGGGACCAGGATTTGAGCAAGTCTTCTCTGAGAAATACATTTTTTATATATAGTGTTGACTTTTGAACTATCCAAATCCTTTACATATTTAAACAAAGTAAAACTAAATCAAATAACACAAAAATTAAATCTTAAAACACAAATAGAAACACGAGCATAAATGTAGGCCAGATTGATGACATACTCATACAGAGAAAATGGTTATTTAAAGTAATTTTTAATACAGTAGTCTGACTGTACATCCATAATTGGATGTATTCAAAAGGCAAAAATAAAAACAAAAACTACAAAGAAAGCTCTGTATGTATCTTTTTTGTTAGTAATATTGATTGTAATCTTGAAATTAATTTGGGCATATTGTTGGATAAAGTAAACACGTGTACATGTATGCATATATGTTGTTAGGAACAAATATTTTCAGAGTAAGAAAAAGATGCAAATATAAAACAAATTAAGAAAAAGTTCTGCAATTCTAAAAATGAACTGAAAGTACAATATGAACGCATACTTAAAAAAAATTTTTTTTCCTAGCTCTAACTGTTGATAATCCTAGATGAAATGACACCCCAGGAGTATGAGACACATAGTAAATTTCTAAATTCAGTTCCCCCATAAAAGGAACCAGGGCTCCTTTGAGAAATGGTTGAATCCAGGTCTGGGTCAGGGAAAGCGCAAGTTTAGACTGAGCCACCTTGTACCAGAAAGCAAGGAAGTGTTCAAAGACTAATAGGGACACATCACATCACAAGGATACAGGAACTAAATTGAAGGAGCTCCTACAGGTCACATATGGAACAATCTGAGCATCCAAAATAGTTGTTATTAGGTGCTGTCCAGTTGGTTCCGACTTATAGCAACACTACCTACAACAGAACAAAGCACTGCTCAGTCCTGTGCCATCCTCACAATCGTTGTTATGCTTGAGCTCATTGTTGCAGCCACTGTGTTAGTCCATCTCGTTGAGGATCTTCCTCTTTTTCACTGACCCTTTATTTTTCCAAGATGATGTCTTTCTCCAGGGACTGGTTCCTCCTAATAATATGTCCAAAGTATGTGAGACGAAGTCTAGCCATCCTTTATTCCAAGGAGCACTCTTGCTGTATTTCTTCCAAGACATACTTGTTCATATGTCTATTGGTCCATGGTATACTCAATATTCTCCACCAACACCATAATTCAAGGGCATCACTTCTTCAGTCTTCCTTATTCATTGTCCAGCTTTCCCATGCATATGAAGCAATTGAAAATATCATGGCTTGGGTCAGATGCACCTTAGTCCTCAAAGTGACATCTTTGCTTTTTAACACTTTAAAGAGGTCTTTTACAGCAGATTTGCCCAATGCAATATGTCCTTTGATTTCCTGACTTCTGTTTCCATGGGCATTGATTGCGGATCCAAGTAAAAAGAATAGTGACTGTAATTATTTGTAACACACTGAATAAATTAAAATCCATGAGTTCACAGTGATACTCAAAAAAAAAAAAATGGAGGGAGGAAAAAAGGGGAAAAGAGGAGAGGTCTTCTTTTATAGACTGTCACTTAATAAATTAAATATAAAATAAATAATAAACTTAGAAAATCACTATTTTGTAACCCCCAAAGTAATAATTGATTAAAACAAGAGGCGTTAATGAATCCTAAAGCAATCAACTTTTGTAGAAAAGAATATATTGACCCCGTGGGACTACTCCACAATGGAGATAGCAGGAGGTTACCATCTTAAGCAAGTGATCAAAATTTAATGTCATCTATATAGACACAACTGGCCATAATGTGCCTACTAACTTAATGCAAATTGAATTAAACAATAATACCTTTGAAAAATCATTACCAAAATACTTAATCTAATCAGGTCTCTAGAAATCTAACATTTAGTCTATAAGAAATACATGTGATTAAAAAGAAAAGCTAAATTATACCATGAGAAAACAATCATACAAATCCAGAATGTAGGACGTTCTACAAGACAACAGTCCTGGACCCTTAAAGAAAGTGAATGTCATGAAGAACTAAAAAAAAAAAAAAAGAAAATGAGAGAGAGGTATTCTTTTCTAAAAGAGGCTAAAGGAAAAAAAATCAATATATGAACTTAGATTGCACATTGGTCCAAAAACAAACAAACAAACAAAAAACAGGTATGAAAGACACTCTTGGGACGATTGGGGAAATTCTAACATGAACTAGCTATTAGATTATATTAGAAAATTATTTTTATTTTTATTAGGTGTGATATTAGTATAGTGATTATGTAAGAGAATGCCCTTATTCTGAGGAGATTGCAGCATAAGGCAAAGCACTATATTATGTCTGCAATTTACTTCCAAATGTTTTAAAACAAAAACAGAATCAAAAGACATGAACCCAACGTATGCCTAAACAATACTACAAATGTATGGCCAAATGTATGAACAAAACTAATGCATGAACCAAATCTAACAAAAAACCTTTAAAAATTGATGGTTACAAATGGTTGCACTACTGGAAGGATGTAATCAATGTCACTGAATTGTACATGTAGAAATGGTTGAATTGGTGTATGTTTTACTGCATATACTCTCAACAACAAAATAAATTTAAAAAAATTGATGGTTAGAGCTTAAAATTAAGCATCAATGTTTAGTAAATGTAGCTAACTGTGAACTCCTTTTACGTAGATCTATGTAATTTTGTGAGGTACCTTTTTTCAACTATGACAACCATTTAAAACAAGGTATCAAAATGTACTGAATTTAGAACTCGACAGTTAAATCACTGTGTCACAAATTATTAAACCAAGAATTTAAAAATGATGAACTAGAGTCAGTAACATTGCTGTCACTAAAGTATAATTAATCAGTATAACATTTATAATAATAGAGTAGTGAGAACCAAAATGCTTTTGTACTATTAAACAATAGAGTACAGAATATTTTTCTTTTTTTATTTCAAGTTGGCTAGTATGTATTAGAATGCATATAAACTGTTATTATCCGAGTATATGTATATTCCTGAGAATTGTTCTAATAAATACTTTCCTAATCTAGGCATGACTTTCACTTTCATTAAAGGTTCTGACTGGCTTGACTGCTACAATATGAGTCAATATGTAAGGAGATTTAGTCCCTTGTGTGAACAAATCTTGAAACATGAAATTTTGAGAAAGAACCTAATCGATGTCTTCTTTATCTTGTTCTGTGTGGTGATACTCTGTCTTAGTCTCTTCTTTCATTATTTATGCATTCACACATTTTGTGGAGAGGGATCAGAGGAGAAAGAAAAGAAAAAGGGCAGTATGTCTGAAGATGGATTTTGTGTTGTGATTCATTTTACAACACTGGAACTAGAAATGATTAATTGAGTCTTTTGAAACTGCTAGAATTGTTATCATGAGATAGATGGTTTTTCTTTTTCCAAATAACAGAAATAAGGACCATGAGTTCTATCCTCGCAGTTTCCTAATCCACGTTATAAAGCATGACACTTTTCTATTAAATTTTCTGTGGCTGTTAAATTCTCAGCTTCACCTTTTAACACCATTACAATTCTTGTTCTCTTCAAGTTATCAAATCCACCACGTACAGTGTCTCTTTAAAATGACTTTTCTGCGGATTATTTCCTTCAAGGTCTGGTTTATCCTCCTTAACTATGGATCCTACTTCCTTTGACATAAGATATTCCTACATTTCACTTCTAACCAATAAATCTTAAGGCTCATCAGTGTGTGACCTGTTTAATTGATTGGATGCATTTGCAACTGCAGTCCTAGTAGATACATTGGGCTCAAGTTAAACGGAAGAAATGTTTGGTTTGTCGCTTTGTTTTTTCTAAACGCAAAAAAGTGGGCATTGGTTCCTATACCCCAGTCTACTTCAAGTTGTTCTGTGTTGTTTAATATGGTTTCAGCTTGATGGGCAGCCGGAAAATCCTATGTAGCACACAACGGTAAAGAAGAAAATCCTCTTCTGTAAGAATAAAGCCACTATGGCGGCTACTTAATAAATATTAAATAATAACATCAGTACTTGTGGGGGAAATAGCACAAAATAGTCTCTCATTGTTGGACACAAAAGCAAACTCACTTTTTAAAGGCCAAATGACTTAGAAAAGTATGATATATTTATAAACTCTTAAGTAAGCATTTATCCCATTTACTGAAATTCCGTTTTTAAAGTGTAAGAATATTGTATCTGGAAAGTCATATTTTCTATTCCAAAGGTGATTGCACTATGCCAATTCCACAACTGCACATTACATGTCAAGGAATTCTGCTCACTAGATCAGACCTTCAGAAAATTTTGTGAAATGTAGCTTGTCTTAGAGACATTCTTATTCTCCCTTTTTCTTTCTTCCTTCCTGCTTTCATGTTCTCCTGCTCTCTCTTCAGCCCTTAAAATCTGCCTTTAGGAAGAGGCTCCAAATAAGTAAAGCGTTACTCAAGAAGAAGAACAAAGTGGGAAGCCTCACACTACCTGATTTTAGAAACTATTATACCACAACTGTAGTCAAAACAGCCTGATACTGGTACAACAACAGATACATAGACTAATGGAACAGAATTGAGAATCCAGACGTAAATCCATCCACCCATGAGCAGCTGATATTTCACAAAGGTCCAAAGTCCGTTAATTGTGGAAAAGACAGTCTCTTTAACAAATGGTGCTGGCATAACTGGATATCCATCTGCAAAAAACTGAAATAAAACCCATACCTCACACCATGCACAAAAACTAACTCAAAATTGATCAAAGACTTAAATATAAAATAGTAAACGATAAAGATCATGGAAGAAAAAATCGGGACGACACTAAGAGCCCTAACACATGGCATAAACACAATACAAACCATAAATAACAATGCACAAGCACCAGAAGAGAGACTAGATAAATGGGAGTGCCTAAAAATCAAATACTTATGCTCATCAAAAGACTTCACCAAAAGAGTCAAAAAACAACCTACAGACTGGGAAAAAAAAATTTGCTACAACAAATCTGATTAACCTCTAATCTTTAAAATCTATGAGGTACTGCAAAACCAACATAACAAAAAGACAACCCAATTAAAAAATGGGCAAAGGATATGAACAGGCACTTTGCCAAAGAAGATAATCAGGCAGCTAACAGACACATGAAGAAATGCTCAGGATCATTAGCCATTAGAGGAATGCAGATCAAAACTACAGTGAGATATCATCTCATCCCAACAAGGCTAGCCTTAATCCAAAAAACACAAAATAATAAATACTGGAGAGGTTGTGGAGAGACTGGAACATTTATACACTGTTGGTGGGAATGTAAAATGGTACAATCACTTTGGAAATCAATTTGGTGCTTCCTTAAAAAGCTAGAAATAGAAGTACCATAGGATCCAGCTATCCAGCTGCTTGGAATATATCCTAGAGAAATAAGAGCTGTCACACGAACAGATAAAGGCACACCCATGTTCATTGCAGCACTGTACACAATAGCAAAAAGATGGAAACAAACTAGGTGCCCATCAACTGAAGAATGGATAAACAAATTATGGTATATCCACACAATGGAATACTGCACAACGATAAAGAACAACGATGAAGCCGTAAAACATCTTATAACATGGAGGAATCTGAAGGGCATTATGCTGAGTGAATTTAGTCAGTCACAGGACAAATATTGTATAAGACCACTATTATAAGGACTCAAGAGAAGGTTTCAACACAGAATAAAACATTCTTTGATGGTGACAAGGGTGGGGAGGGAGGGAGAGGGTTATTCACTAACTAGATAGTAGACAAGAATTATCTTAGGTGAAGGGAAGGACAGCACACACTACAGGGAAAGTCAGCACAACTGGACTAAACCAAAGCTAAGAAGTTTCCTGAATACAATCAAACACTTTGAGGGACAGTAGCAGGGGTAGGGGTCTAGGGACCATGCTTTCAGGGGGTATCTAGGTCAATTGGCATAACAAAGCTTATTAAGAAAATGTTCTGCATCCTACTTTGGTGAGTGACATCTGGGGTCTTAAAAGTTTGCAAGCAGCCATCTAAGATGCATCAGTTGGTCCCAACCACCTAGAGGAAAGGAGAATGAAGAACACTGAGGACACAAGGAAAGTATTAGCCCAAGAAACAGAAAGGGCCACATAAACCAGAGACTTCATCAGCCTGAGACCAGAAGAGCTAGATGGTACCTGGCTACCACCAATGACCGTCCTGACAGGGAACACAACAGAGCGTCCCCGCAAGGAACAGGAGAAAGGTCAGACTTAATGGTCTGACTGAGACTGGAGAAACCCCGGAAAGCATGGCTCCTGGATTCTCTATCAGCCCAGAACTAAAACAATTTCTGAGGCCAACTCTTTAGACAGAGATTGGACTGGACTGCGGGACATAAAGTGGTACTCGTGAGGAGTGTGCCTCTTAGCTCAAGTAGATACAAGAGACTAAAGAGGCAGCTTCTGTCTGGAGGTGAGATGGGAAGGCAGAGAGGATTAGGAGCTGGCTGAAATGACATGGGGAATCAAGGGTGGAAAGGAGGAGTGTGCTGTCACAGTATGGGGAGAGCAATTAGAGTCACATAACAATGTATGTATAAATTTTTGTATGGGAAAATTTTTTTTTTAAATCTGCCTTTAGGAAATGATCTGATGAACTCATTTTCTCTAGGCCAGTGGTTCTCAAAGTGTGGTCTCTGGACCAGCAGCATCAGCATCACCTGGGAACTTCTTAGAAACGCTCATTCTCAGGCCTCACCCACTGAATCAGACACTCTGGTGGAAGGGCTTAACAATCAGAGTTTTTAAGAGGCCCTCCAGGTGATTTTTTTTATTGTGCTTTAGGTGAAAGTTTACAACTCAAGTTAATTTCTCCCTCAAAAATTTATACACATATTGTTTTGTGACATTGGTTGCAATACCCACAACCTCTAGGTGATTCTGATGAGTGCTAAAGTTTGCGAACAACCGCCCTTATCCACAAATGACTGATAAGATTGCGTGTGTTCTCCACACCAGTAATACACGCATTTTTTTTAAAAGAAAAAGAACTGAATTTCTAATTAAGAAATTTTAGTTACCAGCCAGTCCCCATGTGGGGAAGGTACAGTTTAAACCATGGTCTCTTCCAGATTCCCTGACACCATCTCTATTCCTAAGGCAGGCCCACTGCCTAATACATGCAATTCATTCATTCAGTCAGTTAGTAAATCAGACAGTCATCAAATATTTATTTATGGATTCAGTCAGACACAGTATTAGTTACTAGAGATATAGGGGCTCATTTGTTGCCCTCAAGGTACATTCCATCTAGTGGGAGAAACTGGAAATCAAACAATTAGAATACAATATTTTAAGAACATTTATAGAGGGATCAGGGTACAGTCAAGGCAGGCTCTCTAGAAGAGGTGATCCCTTACTTGAGTCTTAAAGGATCAGTAGAAGTTGTTCAGTTGAAAGGGAGTTTGGGTGCATTGAAAGCCAATGACAGTAACACTTTGGTGCTAACTCTGCTGCCTAGCTGGCTACATGAGAGTTGCTCTTCCCTAGGATGGGTTTGGCAGGGCCCCTGAGTTGGAGGAGACGTTGTTGTCTGTCTACTTATCCTGAAATTAGCAAACTACACATGAGATTTCATGATGCTTTTTATGGTTAGTTTTGATGACGTGGGTAGATTATCCCAAATAACCTAGAACAGGAATTCTCAAAGTGATCAATACTGTTTAGGCTCAAAGACAGGAGTCATCCTAAATATGCTTTTTTTTTTAATTTGCCTATGTGTTGCTGTTTTATATATATATAATTTGCACATATCAAACTAGAGCTTCACTAATGTCTGTCAGAAAGCTATATTTGTTTTTTGTGCCATTAGAATTAGTGTTTTAATGGCAAGAGTAAACTCTCTGAGCCCACAAACCATTTCACCATAATAGTAACCTTAATCAGGAGCATTTTCTGTGCTGAGTATGGCTGATTTAATCATGAGGCCCCAATTCTGTAAAATATAAATTTTGGAGAAACTTTGGTCCAGAATGCATAACTGTTCCTCCATCTGTGAATTTTTTAAAAGCAGATTTAATAAATAAAAGATTTAAAATGTCTTATATATGTCTGTTATTACCAACTGTGGTTGGATTTATGGTGTCTTAAACTTCCTTGAACATTTCAAGATCTGTCCTGAAGTACAACGCTGTCAGTGATAAGATAATATCCATACACCTACAAGGAAGACCAGTTAATATGACTATTATTCAAATTTACGCACCAACCACTAAGGCCAAAGATGAAGAAATCGAAGATTTTTACCAACTTCTGAAGTCTGAAATTGATCAAACATGCAATCAAGATGCATTGAAAATTACTAGTGATTGGAATGCAAAAGTTGGAAAACAAAGAAGAAGGAACAGAAGTTGGAAAATATGGCCCTGGTAATAGAAACGAAGCTGGAGATTGCCTGAGAGAATTTTGCAAGACCAACGACTTCATTGCAAATATCTTTTTTCAACAACATAAATGGCAAATATACACGTGGACCTCATCTGATGGAATATACAGGAATTAAATTGACTACATCTGTGGAAAGAGATGATGGAGAAGCTCAATATCATCAAGGCCAGCGACCGACTGCAGAACAGACCATCAATTCCTCATATGCAAATTCAAGTTGAAGCTGAATAAAATTAAAACAAGTCCACAAGAGCCAAAATATGACCTTGAGTATATCCCACCTGAATTTAGAGACCATCTCAAGAATAGATTTGACACATTGAACACTAATGACTCAAGACCAAACGAGTTGTAGAATGACATCAAGGACATCACACATGAAAAAACCAAGAGGTCATTAAAAGGACAGGAAAGAAAAAAAGACAAAAATGGATATCAGAAGAGATTCTGAAACTTGCTAAAATGAAAGGAAGAAATGACGATGTAAAAGAGCTGAATAGAAGATTTCAGAGGGCGGCTCTAGAAGACAAAGTAAAGCATTATAATGAAGTGTGCAAAGACCTGGAGATAGAAAATCAAAAGAATAGAACACACTAGGCATTTCTCAAACTGAAAGAACTGAAAAAAAATTCAAGCCTCAAGTTGCAATATTGAAGGATATTATGGGCAATATGTTGAATGACGCAGGAAGCATCAAAAGAAAATGGAAGCAATACACAGAGTTGCTGTACCAAAAAGAATTGGTTGACATTCAGCCACTTCAGGAGGTAGCATATGATCAAGAACCAACGGTACTGAAGGAAGAAATCCAAGCTGCACTGAAGGCATTAGCGAAAAACAAGGCTCCAGGAATTGATGGAATACCAATTGATATGTTTCAATAAATGGATACAACACTGGAGGTGCTCACTCATCTCTGCCAAGAAAATTGGAGGACAGCTGTCTGGCCAACCAACTGGAAGAGATCCATATTTGTGCCTATTCCAAAGAAAGGTGATCCACAGAATGTGGAAATTATTGAACAATATCATTAATATCACACACAAGTAAAAATTATGCTGAAAATCATTCAAAAGCAGTTGCAGCAGTACATCGACAGAGAACTGCCAGAAATTCAGGCTGGATTCAGAAGAGGACGTGGAACCAGGGATATTGTTACTGATGCCAGATGGATCCTGGCTGAAAGCAGAGAACACCAGAAAAACACTAACCTGTGTTTTATTGACTATGCAAAGGCATTCGACTGTGTGGATCATAACAAATTATGGATAACATTGCAGAGAATGGGAATCCCATAACACTTAATTGTGCTCTCTGGAACCTGTACATAGACCAAGAGGCAGTCGTTCAAACAGAACAAGCAGATACTGCGTGGTTTACAGTCAAGAAAGTTGTGTGTCAGGGTTGAATCCTTTCCCCATACTTATTCAATCTGTATGATGAGCAAATAATCCAAGAAGCTGGACTATATGAAGAAGAAGGCAGCATCAGCTTTGGAAGAAGACTTATTAACAACCTGCAATATGCAGATGACACAACCTCGCTTGTTGAAAGCAAAGAGGACTTGAAGCACTTACTGATGCAGATCAAAGCACTTACTGATGCAAATCCATACAGCCATCAGTCAGTATGGATTGCACATCAATATAAAGAAAACAAAAATCCTCACAACTAGACCAATAAACAATGTTATAATAAACAGAGAAAATATTGAAATTGTTAACCACTTCATTTTACTTGGATCCACAATCCACACACATGGAAGCTGCAGACAAGAAATCAAATGCTATATTGCCTTGGGCAAATCTGCTGCAAAAGGTCTCTTTAAATTGTGAAAAAAACAAAGATATCACTTTGAGGACTAAGGCGCGCCTGAGCCAAGCCATGGTGTTTTCAATCACATCATATACATGTGATAGCTGGACAAAGAATAAGGAAGACTGAAGAATTGATGTCTTTGAGTTGTGGTGTTGGTGAAGAGTATTGAATATACCATAGACTGCCAGAAGAATGAATAAATCTGTGTTGGAAGAAGTTCAACCAGAATGCTCCTTGGAAGTGAGGATGGTGAGACTTCTTGTCACGTACTTTGGACTTGTTATCAGGAAGGACCAGTGGCTAGAGAAGGACATCATGCTTGGTAAAGTAAAGGGTCAGTGAAAAAGAGGAAGACTCTCAATGAGATGGATTGACAAGGTGGCTGCAAACAATGGGCTCAAGCATAGCAATGACTGTGAGGATGGCACAGTACCAGGCAGTGTTTCAATCTGTTGTATATAGGATCACTATGAGTGGGAACCGACTAGACAGCACTTAACAACAATGACAAACTTCCGTGTGGATTATACATATTAAGTGAATCCTATAGACCTTTGCATTTACCTTGAGTTACCTTTAAATATTAACAATAGAGAAAAACAATATTTCTTCTTTACTTAGGAGCCTATTCATTTCCATAGAGACCATTACATATGTCAATTACGATTAATATTCATTCACTAAATATTTGAAAGTTGACTATGTGTACTCACCTCATTCCATATTAGTTCCATGAATGCAGGCACTGTATCTCCTTTGTTTGCCTCTGTTGAGTAAATAAATGAGTGGATGAAGGAACAAAGGCTAGGAACCAGAAGGATGTAAAGATAAATGTCAAGTGTCCTTGCCCTCAAAAATTGTATAGTCTTATGGGGTAGATAAGACACAGCTCATTATCTGTAAAGCTGTAATCGATATTTACTCTAAGAGAAAACAAGAAAATTTCTATTGGATTCCTGAAGAGTAAGAAATTATATTAGGCTAAGGAATCAGAAAAGTTTTCTTGGAGGAGATGAGTTTGCATTTGAATATATATATATATATTTGAATATATGGAAGTGGGAAGGGGAAACAGTATTCTAGGCAGAGGAAACAGTTTGGGCAAAGACATTGAAGCAGGAAGTGCAGAACATAGGTGAAGTGTAGGATGTTCAAAAGGAAAAAAAGTGAGAAATAAAACAGGAAGGAGTGGTTGGAATCTAGCAAAGTATCTTAGAATGCTTTCAATCATCAGTAGGAAGCAGGTGAAGTTATCTGACCAGAAGTTGGGAACTATTACAATAACCTGATGAGAGATAATGTTCCAGACTAGAATGAAAATGGGAAAGAAAAAAAAAAAAAGAAGACGAAGCTGACTGTATTAATCCTTCTCTGATGGAGATTTTGCAGGGTCCTCAAGCCTCTAATTCTTCAGCTAGCTTCTTACTGCTACCTGTTTCCTACAGCAAAAATCTGCTGAGAACTCTCCAGCCAAATGCATGCATTTCTCATAGTTGAGGTTTTGATCTCTAAACTTCTTCCCTAGTTTCAGGAATGGGCCACATATGAATCTTAAGAGGCTTGTTTTGGGCCCTAAAAGAGGATATATACCCCACTTGTGAAAAGTAGGCCAGAAAAATCCCTTCTTTCTATATGGTAGAACTACCTACTTCCTTCCTCCTTGCCTCTGAGCCTCACCCAGACTAGAATCATCCCACTTTACCTGGAAAATTAGGTGGGCCAGTTTGGAGAAAGGAGAGTTGTCAAGGATCAGAAGAGAGAGACCATACCCCCGGGAACATAGAGCTTTTAACTCCTTCACTCTCCTAATGAAAAGCATCATCCCCCTACTGATCCTGCTAAAGAGAGCTTAGAGTGATGGTTAAAAGCATGAGGCATTGATGCCAGACTGACTGGGTTCAAATCCTGTTTGACACTTACCAAATGTGTGACTTTGGACAAGATACTTAGATTCCTTATGCATTAGTTTCTTCGTCTTTAAAATGGGGAATATAATAGTACACCAAATTTAGCATCATCATGAGCATTAAACAAGACAGTATCTATAAAGTGCTTAGAACGATACTTGGCTCTTTCCATGCTTACTTGCTTTTAAATAGAAAATCTAACTTCTAATTATGTGTTAGCTGTTGTTTTTCTAGTTTTGAGTCTTTAACCGATGCCAGGAGCTACTACTTCTTGGAAAAAGTTAGGGCCAAGAGATCTGAGTACCATCTAAAATCAGAACAAATGTATTTTAAAAAGTTTATTGATACAGGGCTATAATTAATAAATGGTGGATAAACATAGGGGGGAAGAAAAAATTACACCAAGATTTCACACCTGGATGACTAATGAGACAGAAAGCTGGACATCAGAAGGAGCAGATATTGAGGGATACATGTTCACTGTTATAGATATAATTGTGTCCCCCAAAATATATGTTGAAGTCCCAACTCCTGTATCTGTGGATATGATCCTGTTTGGAAATACAGTTTTTCTTTTGTTCTATTAATTAAGTCATACTGGAGTAGAATGGCTCCTCAACCTAATCGCTTCTGAGTGATGTCTTATAAAAGGGAGTAAAGACACAGAGAGACACACAGTCAGGGGTAGACACCATGTGAGAACACAGGCAGATGCATCTATAAAAGAATGCTAAGATTTTGAACAGCCACCAGAAACTTGGAGAGGGACTTACAGAAGGAATCAACACAGGTGAGAGCCTGATTTGGATTTTTAGCCTCCAGAACTGTGAGGACAAAAAAATCCTGTTCTTTAAAGCCACCCACTTTGTGGTATTTTGTTATGGCAGCCCTAGGAAATTAAGACATTCACCCTTAGGTTCACGATGCCATACTAAGTAACATCGACAAATTACAGACAATAAACACAGCTACCAGGTACATTAGTCACCTTAGGTTAAGTTGTGTTCTAGTAACAACCAACCACAAAATCTCACTGGCTTAAAACATTAAAAATTTATTTTCACTAAAATTATACGTCCACTATTGTTCAACTTCAGTTCTGGTCCATCATGTATTTACTCCGGGACCCAAATTAATAGAGTAGCCCCTTTCTGGGACATTTCTTATCTCATATTAGAGCATAGAAAAGCACTTGCTGGTTTGTAAAGTGTCTACTTAGAAAAGAGATTCATAGCGTCACTATAAGTCTGAATCGATTCAACTGCATGCAACAGCAACAAGAGACTTACCCTTCATTGTCCAAAGCAAATCACATAGCCCCAATCCTGGCATCAAAGGAGCAAGGAAATCCCTCATGGAGGGGTCCAGCAGGGTGGGGTTGAAATATTTTGAACAATAATATAATTTACCACACCAAGGTTTTATTGTGTATGATCAAAGAAAGAATAGATAGATGCAGTCTACTCTGATACATGGATTATGGCCTCTCTTATGAGACAGGAATCAGCAATACAATCTTTTAGTTTGGTTAAAATATGTGTAATAAAATCTGTGTAATAAACTTAGGTACACTAAATGAAAAACAAACAAACAAACAAACAAAAAACTCCATAAGCAAACAACTGGTGAGTAGGAAGTTACTTGGGCAGAAGGGGAGATGAGATGCAATGAACTGATGTAGATTTCAAAGGTCATATTATGCATTAAGGTTTGAGTGGGACATGAAAGGTAGAGGCCTCCGTTAATAGAGTATCATGATGGGAAAGGTTAAAGAAGAGATTAATAAGGATTGAGAAGAAGGTACGATAGTCAAATGAGATGTTCAAAGCATAAGTAAATTCTACAGGGAGAAAGGAAAACACAGGATGTGTGTGTGTGTGTGTGTGTGTGTGTGTGTGTGTGTAAGAGAGAGAAGCAGAGAGAGATGAAATAGCAATTTAGCCGTTCAATTAGTAAGAGAAACAAACAAAACAGTAGAAGGTAAAACATCCCAGAAAATTTCCAAAATTGAAGATAAAATAAATTGTTATTATAGTCAGTGCATTTGGAATGTTGAATACCTTTGTCATATAGAGGAGATGGGAAGGTATCCAAGTCTAAATTTTTTGGAGACCCAGCTTGATAACAGACCTGTGGAAAAGAAGATGAGGTTAGAGAAAGTGCTTGAAGACTAAACTCTTATTAACTCAATGCCTAAATCTTTCAGTTGACTCTAATCACCTTCTCCCTGTAAATGTTAATCTATTATTATTTATAAATGTATTTAACCCAAATTTACTCCATGGTTCTAGAAACAGTACTTTTATACAAGTATGGTAAAATATATCCAAGAAACTTTGACATAATCATTATCAAACAAAGCTTTACAAACTAAGAATGTGTTCTGCTTCCTTGTATCATTCACAATTATCATAGCGCTTTACCTATAAACCAAACCAATACCAAATGTGTTGCCATCGAGTCAATTCACTACTGACTCATAGCAACCCTATAGGGCAGAATAGAACTGCCCCATGGGGCTTCCAAGGAGCGGCTCACGGATTCAAACTCCCGACCTTTTTCATTAGCAGCTGAACTCTTAACCACTTTGCCACCAGGGCTCCACTTTACCCATAGTAAGCAGTAAATTTATAACTGTTGAGTGAATGAAAGAATTATAGTTCTATTCCTGCTATTTACTATGGAATATTGATTAGAATGACCAATGAGTTCAGCAATTTTATCTCTATGGACCTCAACCTCCTCATCTGTTAAATGTTAGATGGATTATCCAAGATCCTCTTTGCAGGACTATTGAGAAATAACAAAGTGTCAAATATTTTTTAGCCATAACATTTAATGACTTGTTTGGAAGTAAATTGATGCAGTGATATTTTAAGTTAAGCTTCTACGTTTTTCAAATCTTAGTGGTTACTTTTTCAAGATCTAAAATAGCCTTTGTAGAATCAAACTAGATCTATATGATACCAAACACTCCAATGAAAACTGAAAATACTGGGCAACTATCTAGATATTTTCATGTACTCAGATAACTGTTACCATATATATAAAATAACTGGATGTTTTAACCATAGAAAATCTGGCTTGTAATCATATGTCCCGAAACTGACAGGTGGAATATAAAAGAAGTTCTTGAATTTGAAAAATTTTTCAGTTTTCATTTTGGGCCTTGGCATAATGTAAGATTAACCATAAACAGGAAAGGTGCCCACCATAGATTCTTAAGAAGTTTATTTCTTTATGACTTTGCAGATATTATTTCCTGCATTTAAATAATGTATTTATTTCTTCATATACGGGGCAAAATAAAAAAGGTCAAGCAATTCCATATTACCAAACTGCAATTTCACACATGTATAGTAAAGCATAACTATTTCTGACAGTTTCAGAAGTTTTAAAAGTATCATTATCAAACAAAGCTTTAAAAAACGAGAAAATGTTTTTGGTTTCAGTCTTTTGTTTCTATATTTATTGTTTATCCAAATCACAGCAGTTAACTGAGAAAAATATTTATCAAGGTTCCTGGCACATTCATATATGCTTTTGGAATATGAAACCACTTATATGAACTCATATAAAGTAACAGTCAAAGGACAAGAGGGGTGGTAGCTAGGAGCTGCAGTTAAAATTAGAATCTCCACTTACTTTAAAATTGTTAATTTCACCACAACATAATTTCCTGGCTATCAAAAGATTAATTGACTTTCTTTTAACAAGATTCCTTAAATTTTGTATGCATCCACTAAAAATAGTAGTGATGGTTCAACATGTTTGGGAAATTATGATCTAACATGAATAAATCTGATAAGATGTTTAATGGTTATGAAGACATCATCACCTATTGAACTATCAAATCAGAGACAGTCAAATGGGATTCTTTCTTAGACCCTTTCAATCATTTAAATTCAAGCTTTTTTCCCCCAATAATTAGACTTTAATACAGCTTATGTTAGGTATAATATATTAAGAATGTTTCAAGCATTGGGTATACTGTATCACAAAGCCATTTGCTTCCAATTAATAATACAAAGCTTTAACTTTGTTTAATTTGGCAAGTAGAAAAAACACTGAGGGACAGAATAAGGCACTCTAACTACAATCCTTTCTCCACCCTTCAGGCCAGGCAAACTCGCAAACCGTTTTGAGGCTCTTAGAACTAATTGCTAAGCAGCATAGATGCCGCTTAATTAGAGAAAGCTAGGAGGAGGTGGTAATCTAGAAACCACAATTTGATTGGAAGTAGGAACATCATCAATGGACACAATTCCATTTCTGCACATTTTTAAGGCTCAGTAAAGCAAAGGAAGAGGAAGTACTTTTGAAAGAGTAATCTCTGTGATTCCTTTGAGAAAGAAAGCCAGTGCAACATGAATTTTATAAAGTTTAGCAGTGTTTTACTCCCCTCCATCTTAAGCAGTATGTTAGTTGCAGAATCATGATTTTCTCTTGGTTGAGATCCTTTATATCGCATATGAAGAAGTCTCCTGTGTGTCTGCTCTGGCTGCTTTTTAGTGTGTTGTTAAAGAAATGCTGTTCAGTGGTGAATAAAAAGCAATTTTGTTTGCCTAGAGGACTAACTTTCTACCCCGTATCAGCTCTGGCTCTTCACATTTTCCCTGCAGTGTCTCTGGATAATGTACTTAAAAGAAACCCCAATACCCTTGACACCAGATTGCCTGTCTTGTCTAGCCAGAGGTATGTGGTTTTTCAAGATAAACTATAATATAATAGCATTGTCACATTTAAATCTCAGGTTGTGGGATCTGGGGGTAAAAG
Source organism: Trichechus manatus latirostris (assembly GCF_000243295.1). Classification (NCBI taxonomy): domain Eukaryota; kingdom Metazoa; phylum Chordata; class Mammalia; order Sirenia; family Trichechidae; genus Trichechus; species Trichechus manatus. Next base: position 4,475,626 of record NW_004443987.1, read on the forward strand.
CATATTAAATCTGGGCATTGCACAAATGCTGTCTTGCATCCATCAGGGAAGCAGTGCACAGGCTAGGGGGACTTGTTTTGATTGGGATAGATAACCAAATGACGGTCGGACATGGAGGGTGAACGGGTGAGCAGAATCAGCACAATCCACAAGCAGGGCTCTGCTCTCACAGACTGATATCTGTACCAGTATTTCAATGCACGTTGGTTAAAAACACTGTCAAAATTTATCCTCTCGGGACACATCCTTTCAAAGTGGTGTTTGCCAATAAACGTGCAGCTGTCAAGTTCGAAAATTTATTATGGGTTTTGATAGCACCAGAAATGTTTACAGATAAAACACTTGTTGGGGAGAGTGGGGCAACACACAGGTGATGTGAACACCTTTATTCCTGTTACTATCTTATTTGATTATGAGTACATTATAGGAAATGTGGAGCCCTCCTGGTGCAATGGTTAAGAGCTTGGTTGCTAACCAAAATGTTAACAGTTTGAATTCACCAGGCACTCCTTGGAAACCCTATGGGGCAGTTCTACTCTGTCCTATAGGGTCGCTATGAGTTGGAACTGACTTGATGACACATAACAACAACAACATAGGAAGAGTAGAAATGCTCTTTTAGTTATCTTAAAACTCGCATCCACTCATAACACAGCCATATTAGAGATCAAAGAGCAGAACAGGAATAGGGGCAGAGGCTAAAAATGAAGAAAAGAAAATTGACACAGTTGTATCAGTTTCCTAAGGGTGCTGTAACAAATTACCACAAACTGGGTGACTTAAAACAACAGAAACGTTCTCTCAAAGTTCTGGAGGCCAGAAGTCTGAAATCAAGATGTCAGCAGTGTTGATTCCTTCTGAGGGCTCTGAGGGAGACTCTGTTCCATGCCTCTTTCTCAACTTCTAGTAGTCCCAAGCATCCCATGCCTTATGGCAGAAAAACTCTAATCTCTGCTTTCATCTTCACAAGGTGATCTTCCCTCTGTGTCTCTGTCAGTCTCTTTGTCTCTTTTTATAAGGACACCAGTCCTATTGGGTTAGGGCTCACCCTACTGTAGTAGGACCTCATGTTGATTAATTACAACAGCAAAAACCCAATTTCTACATAAGGTCACATCTATAGGTACCACAGATTAGAACTTCGATATATCTTTCTGGATGACACAATTCAACCCATTACAACCATCAAAAGAGGAAAGAAGGAAAAGAGGAGAGGAAAGGCTAAATAAAACTTTGTTTTTGTTTGCCTTGGAAAACTATGTGAGACGATGGTAAGGACAAAATTGAGTTTAAAGGCACAGACGTGGAACTGACTGGCAAGTAGGTCTGGGAATAGACGAATTGCAAGCTGAGAATTGCTATTGTTGTTCAGCTATTCCTTCAGAGATGCCCAACCAGCTGTGTCTCAGAGGAATCCACACAACAGCTAGCTAGGAGTTGGAAATCTTCACTGGACTCTTGGGGCATTGTTCTTGAAAATAGGGAAAAAGGAGTATTCCTGATGGTAAGTTTAACCTGTGCTTCCCCAGCTTGTGGGACTCGAACGGGGAAAGGTTGAGTTACGGTGACAATAATTTCCGACTCTGAGCTCAAACAAAATTGCTGAGTACTTCCCTTATACTGCTAGCAAGGTCCCTCTGTGAGTTATGGCTTCTTTGGGATAGACACTACAGTTGACCTGAGCAGCTGCTAGCGCTCATTTATCTGCTACATCTCAATGCAGCCTCTGCTCCAATGATATCATCTGACCTTGGTATAAGCTGGTCATTTGTCATTGCCTCATTGTCATGACTCCTCCCATCATTGTATTGTCATTGTTATTACTAATTAGGGTCACCATACACTCTGGTTAGCCCAAGAAAATCTCAGATTAATTCTCTTGACCCAGCGTACTTATTTATACTGCCCCCTTTCTCTCTTAAAAGAGCTACTTCTTATCGGAGAAGAGTTTTTTTCCATTAGTTTATAATTCTTATTTATTTAATGAGGCTCCCAATTTCTTACCGTTCTCATACTTTCAGAATTCTTTTGTTTTTCTTGTTTTTTCAGTTTCTTCTACCCCATTGCTATAGTAAAAGGAGCAGAGACTTGGAAGCCAGATAGATTTGTGTCCAAATTACAGCACAGGTACTTACCAGCTGAGTAAACTAGGGCAAAATCTCAGTTTTCTTGTCATCAAAGTGGGGATAATAATATGACTCAGCTCACATGATTGTTTTGAGGATGAATCAAACATAATATGAGAATACAACCTAGCACACTATCTAACATATTGTAAGTAATTAATAAATGTTAGTTCCCCTTTTCCACTCCCTACCTCTACAGCTGGTAAAGTAAAACAGGTTCCCCAGAGGTTAGGTCAAAAAACACTTCACCTTATGACATTTAAGAACATACTCAAAATTCTCTCCTTACTGACAATTTTTTCTACTCGAGAGTGAATAAATTTCTTGCCCACTGAATAACTCTGTGAGTGGTTAGAAGTGACCCCTGCCTCTCTCTTGCTGCCAGTGCTTAAATTCTCAGTCTTAGAAGCAACTACAAATTTCAATGAGCCCCATTACCATCTCCCTAGAACAATAGGAAGCTCAGGAAAAAAGAACCCCTGGGAGCCGAACTTTTCAGTTAGATCAGAGGTCACCAAACTTTTTTCTGTAAAGGGTTAGATTATAAATATTTTAGGGTATGTGGGCCATAGAGTCTCTGTCACAACTATTCAACTCTGACATTGTAATGTGAAATGAGATACAGATGATACATAAATGAATGAGCATAACTGCATTCCAACAAAACTTTACTTATGGACACTAAAATTCAAATTTCACATAATTTTCGTGCATCACAAAATAATATTTTTAGTATTTGTTTCAATCATCTAAAGATGAAAAATAAATAAATTCTTAGCTCGTGGGCCACAAAACAGGCAGCAAACCAGATTTGATCCATGGGCTATAGTTTGCTAACCCCTCAGTTCAACTCTTTTGGTTTTAAATGTCAGGGAACCAAGCTCCAACCAACTGAAGCAAAAAGGAATTTATAGGTTTACCTAATCAAAATCCAGGAATATATACCTCAGGTACACTTGATCCAGAGGCCTAAGCAATGTCAACAGACTGTCTCTCAATCCTTCTCTCCTTCATGTTAAGTTCATGCTCATGTTCCGATTGTGTAAAAATGACTATCCATATTTCCAAGACTTGCTTCTATGTTCAAATCCAGCACAAAACAATGTTCCTTTTGCTGATAGTGTTAAGATAAAGTACTGGACCTGATAATCAGTTTGAACTGGATCATGTGCTCATCCCTAATACAATCATAGTGGTCAGAGGCGTGAGATATTCTAATAGTTTTAGGCGAATAACATATCCTTGCCCCTGGGGGTTGGGTGGAGTCAGCTCTAAACTAACTAAACTACGTAGAATGAGAGCAGAAGAGAAACAATTCCAGAAGGGAATTTCAAGACACTGCTACCAAAAAGTGGAAAAAAGTGAGAGATATCTCTCTCTCTCTGAGTTTCACTGGCTTTGCTTCTCTAGAGAACTCAGCCTAAGACTTTTGGTACCTAGAGTGGTTCTAGAGAAACAAAATCGTAGGGTGAGTTTTTTAAACTGATTCTCAAGTCTGACTAGTCTTAAAGGCACTGATACCTCTGCCTCCAGTAGTAAAGAGGGTGTTGCTAATACGTGGCTTGAGGTGGCAATATTAATATGCAGAATATTACCACCAATAGATCAAGTATTGGTGAGAAATGAGGCTCTGGCTGATCACATATTTGACACTTTTCTACAGTTTTATTGGAATGAGAAGTATAGGAAAGCTGGTTGGTTGGTCCTAATTTTCCTAGACAAAGTGGTAAAAGAAAAAATGAGCTCAGGGCTTCAGAGTCACAGCTCAAACACCACATAAAAGACCTCGAAATTGCCACTTGTGCCCTGAGAGAAAGCCTTATTATTTTTTTTTTAGTTTTTTTATTGTACTTTAAATTAAGGTTTACAGAACAAATAGTTTCTCATTACACATTCAGTATGCATATTATTTTCTGACATTGGTTAACAACCCCACGACATGTCAACACTCTCCTTTCTCGACCTTGAGGATCTTTTTTTTGGTGAAAGTATGCATAGCCAAAGTTACACCATTTTGAAAGTTTCTACATGTACAATTCAGTGACATCGATTACATTCTTCCAGTTATGCTGCTATTCTCACTGTCCTTTTCCAAATTATTCCATC
>NW_004443987.1:4479957-4481061 GCF_000243295.1 Trichechus manatus latirostris
GCTTTCCTGTCCCCTTCTGACTTCTAGTCCTTGTCCCTGGACTGCTGTGCCTCATTAGTCATGTTTTGTTTTATGATGCTGTCCAATCCCCTGATGAAAGGTGAACTTTGGGAGGGGCTTCACCACTTAGTCAAAAAGGTGTCCGGGGGCCATACTCTTGGGGTTTCTCCAGTCTGTCAGGCCAGTAAATCTGGTCTTTTTTTGTGAGTTAGAATTCTGTTCTACATCCTTTTCCAGCTCTGTTCAGGACCCTCTATTGTGATCACGGTCAGAGCAGTCAGTGGTGGTAGCCAAGCACCATCTAGCTGTACTGGACTCAGTCTGGTGGAGGCCTTGGTAGCTGGCGTCCATTAGTCCTTTGGACTAGTCTTTTCCTTGTATCTTGTTCTCTTCATTCTTCCTTGCTCCTGAAGGGGTGAGCCAGTGGAGTATCTTAGATGGCTGCTCACAGGCTTTTAAGACCCCAGACGCTACTCACCAAGGTAGAATGTAGAACATTGTCTTATAAACTGTGTTATGCCAACTGAGCTAGATGCTCCCCGAGACCATGGTCCCCACAGCCCTCCGCCCAGTAATTCAGTCCCTCATTGAGTTTGGAAATGTCTATGGAGCTTCCATGACATTTCCTTGTACAATTTGTGCTGGCTTCCCCAGTAAAGTGTACTGTCTTACCCTTCACCAAAGTTGCCACTTATCTATTTAGTTCCCTCCCACCCCTCCCATCCCTCATAACCAGCAAAGATTTTTTTCCTTTTGTGTGTAAACTTTTACATGAGTTATACAGTAGAGGTCTCATATAGTATTTGTCCTTTTGTGATTGACTTATTTCACCCAGCATAATGTCCTCCAGTTTTCCATGTTATGAGATGCTTCACAGATTCATCATTGTTCTTTATCTTTGTATAATACTCCATTGTGTGTATGTAACATAGTATGTTTATCCATTCATCTGTTGATGGGCATCTAGGTTGTTTCCATCTTTTTGCTATTGTGAACAGTGCTGCAGTGAATATGGGTGTGCATATGTCTGTTCATGTGACGGCTCTTATTTCTCTAGGATATATTCCTAAGAGTGGGATTGCATTTTGTAGTGCCTTTTTTTTT
>NW_004443987.1:4481161-4496092 GCF_000243295.1 Trichechus manatus latirostris
TCCATTTCTTTTAGTTTTGTAAGTTTTGTTTTTACTGAGACTTTATGTTTTTCTTCTTTATTTTGATGAGTAGGTTTGTTAACTTTCTTTGTGGCTACCTTGAAATTTACCCTTATCTTCCTAGATTTGAACCAGTGTATTATTACTTGGTATTGCTTGACTTCCTCTCCATTAGAAGGTTCTATACTTACACTGTTAATTCCCTCTTTTATTGTTCGATGCTGTTGTCATTTACAGATTAACCTCTCTGTTTCCCTTTTGTAATTCTTTTGGTTTTGCATAGTCCTTAACAGTTTATTTCCTAAGTTGGTGTGTGGCTAGTACAATCCTGTGTCCTATATTCAGCCTGTGGTCTGATATTGTTGGTTCTCAGAACGAAGGACTTCCTTTAATAAGTCTCGTAAGTTTGGTTTTGTTTTTACATAGTCCCTTAATTTCCGTTTATCTGGAAATGATCTAATTTTACCATCATATTTGAACGAGAGTTTTGCAGGATATATTATTCTTGGCTGGCAATTTTTTTCTTTCAAGGTTTTATGCATGTCATCCCATTGCCTTCTTGCCTGCATGGTTTCTGCCAAATAATCTGAGCTTAGTCTTATTGTTTCTCCCTATATGTGACTTTTTGCTTTTCCAGAGCTGCTCTCAGGATTCTTCGTCTGTCTTCGGTTTTAGTGAGTGTGATTATGATATGCCTTGGTGATTTTCTTTTGAGGTGTATCCTATATGGGGTTCACTGAGCTTCTTGGAAGCTTCTTGGATGGTCAGCTTTTCATCTTTCATGATATTGGGGAAGTTTTCTGTCAGCAATTCTTCAATGATTCTCTCTGTGTTTTCTGTTTTCTCCCCCTGTTCTGGAACTCCTATCACTCACAGATTTTTGCTTTTGATTGTATCCCACATAATTCTCAGGGTTTCTTCATTTTTCTTCGTTCTTTTTTCTGATTTTTCCTCAAACAGAGTTGTATCCAAGTGTTTTTCTTCAGTTTCTCTGATCCTATCTTCCATTGTTTCAAACCTGCTCCTCAGCCCTTCTATGAGACTGCCCGTTTCTGAAATCTTGTTGTTTATCTTTTGGATTTCTAATTGTTGTTTTTGTATAATTTCTAGTAGTGAATTTATTTTAACATTTTGTTCCTGTATTATGTTCTTGAATTCTTCCATTTTTTGTCTGTATTTTCCATGAATTTGTCTATTTTTTCCTCATTTTTCTCTGTTTTTGCTTCAACTCTTGGATAATAATGAATATTAGAGATTTGAATTCCCTATAAGTTAGGTCCAGTGCCTTTTCTTCTACTGGAAGGTCATCTGGTGTTTTATTTTGGATGCCTACTGGAACTATCCTGTCTGGTTTTGTAAATGTTTTCATATTGTCTGCTGTCTTTGGGGCGTTCAGTGGTTATTTTTCTTGTTTGCTGATTGTAGATTTGTTTGTTTCATCCTGCTTTTTTGTTTTATTTGGTTATGTCTGAGCAGGTGAGCTTTGCATTCTTTGTTGTTTGCTCATCTGTGGGCATGATACTTTTCACCTCCTTCTCCAATGGGTAGGGTCAGTCACTCAGGTATGGTACAGCAGGGCAGGTCCAGCTGAAGAGGAGTTGCTGGGATGGGTTTTTGTGGCACGTACCTGGGCTGACAGCTCGGATCAGGAATCAGTGAAGGGCAGCTTCCAGTAGGCCGTGCCTATGCTGCTTGGGAGTGTGATGTTCAGCGCACAGTGAAGGTAGGCAGGAAGGAGGGGTAGATTGTGATGTATGGAGCTAAGATGGGTGTGGGAATTATGAGAGAGAGGAGAGAGGAATAGGGGCCAAAAACATGCACACAAACAAAAAAGAATGCTAAGGGAGCTTGCTGTTGGAGTGGAGAGATGAGACATTGTTAAATGGGGAAAAAAATAAAGAAAAAGGGTAAAAGAATAAAAATAAATAAATTGAGAAACTGGAAGTGAAGAAAGTCAAAAAAGGAATAAGAGAGAGAAGAAAACAAAACAGAGAAACAAACAAAAAACAAAAATAAAGAAAAAAAAGAAAAAAAAACAAGGAAAAAGAAATGCCCCCAAGGATGTCCCTGTGTCTGCGCAGAGTAAGGGATGAGCTTCCAAGCCACGTGGTACTGCCTGGCTAGAAGGGGCGCCCAAGCCAAGAAAAGAGAAAGAAAACAAACAAACGAAATCAGAGCAAAGAAACAAACAAAAATGCCCCAGGGGTCCTACCAGCATGGCGGCACGGGATGGGAAGCAGTTTCACAGTCGAGTGGTGTTTTGCAGCCTTTCAGGAAGAAGAAAGGATGCCAGGTATTTGAGAGAAAGGAGGGGAGGTGGTGAAAGGTAAGGAAGAAATCTAAAGAAGCAGAAAAAAGTACCACCAGCAGCCAGCAAAGGGCACTCAGGGAGTCAGCATGAGGGCAGGTGGAATCCAAGCAGCACTGGGGGGATGCTCATGCTTCTCAGCCAATAGACTGTGGCTGCAGGAAGCAGAGGAGGCTAAGTGGGGGTGAAGAAGGGTGCGGGGTGGGAAAGCCTATATCATGGGTTACCGGTTTTTCTGTCTTCTGCTGGAAGCTCCGTGAAGCTGCTTTCTTGTACCTCCTGTACGCTGATCTCCTGATAGGCGTCTAAGATGGCAGATCCGGGGTGCAGTAGCTGATAGGGGACCTCTGCATGTTATCTCTCCTCGCGCTCTGTTCTTGGTCAGTTTCTTATTCCATTCAGTGATTGGCTGAGTTCTTTATCTCTTCATTTGTTGCTTAGGGTTTCAGGATTGACTTGTGACTCTGTTTCACTTAGTTTTTCTGATCTTTGCTGTGGAGGGACGGTGTGGTGCTTCTGACTATAGCACCACACTTCCCTGAAGGAGAAAGCCTTATTTTTTGTAGTAACATAGATGATGTTCCTGAAAACCAAACCCAGAGTCTTACTGTAAGAGTGGCTGAATTACAATGCCAATTGAGTTCTCAACCTGGAACAATATCTGAAGTTAAAGAGAGGCCATTGATTGGAAAGAAATGGGATCCTGAAACTTGGGATGGGGACATATGGGCAGATAATCAGGAATCTGGGGACATTGAGCCCCTAAATTCTGTTGAATCACACCTGCCAACAGAACCATCTCTCTTACGCCTATCTGAAGAGTTTACTCAATCTTTGCCTGCTAAGGCACGCTCCCCAGTAAAATAATTATCCCTTCCACCCCAATCTGATGAGATCGACCCAGCTGTATCTTAAGAGCCTTTGTTTGAGATACTGCCTGGGGCTATGACTGAGTCATTACCTGGAGCATCACCTGGGGTAAATGCCTTATAAGACATTATTAAATGTTCCCAGGACCCACCCACACCCACTCATTTTTGCTTCTAAACCTACTAGACTTAAGTCTTAGTGAGCCCCAAGATATGAAGTACAAAGTGTGACCCAGGAGGAGGTATCCTACACTCCAAAAGAACTGCTTGATTTTTCTAATACATACAAACAGAAATCTGGGGATTAAGTGTGGGAATGGCTATTAAGGGTGTGGGATAATGGTTCAAAAAACATAAAGTTGGATCAGTCTGAGTTCATTGATATAGGCCCACTAAGCACAGATTATTCATTCAGTGTTTCAACTCGAGAGGTTAGGAAAGAATCTAACTGTTTATTTAGTTGGGTCACTGAAACATGAATTGAATGGTGGCCTACATTACATCAAGTTGAAGTACCAGATATGCCTTGGTATACTGTAGAAGAAGGTATCCAAAGGCTTAGGGAAATTGGCACCTTAGAGTGGATTTATCAGGTTAGACCCACAGAACCACCCATGGAGTGCCAGAGGACACTCCTTTTACAACAGTGAAGAACAAATTTGTGGAGAGAATCCCAGCATCCTTGAAGATTTTTGTGGTTGTTAATTTATGTAAGTCAGATTTGACAGTGGGAACTGCCCTAACTGACTTAAGACACCTAACTGAAATGGGGCTGATTGGACCCCATGTTGGCAGGGGCCAAGTGGCAGTATTCAGTCAACAAAGACAAGCTGAGCATGGTTACCATAATGGACAGCAGAGTCAACAATAATCAGAATAGTCTGACTTGTAAAGATTATGGCGTTGGCTACTTAGTCATGGTGTCCCTAGGAGTGAAACAGATGGGAAATCCTACTAAATATTTACTCGATCTGTACAAGTGGAAGGATTCTAAGTCAAGGGAATGACATTATGACTCAAATAGCTAGAAAGGGGAGTCACGGCCCCTCAATCAATTCCTAGAATTGAGACAGTTTAGATTCAGACTCATAGCAACCCTATAGGACAGAGAAGAACTGCCCCATAGAGTTTCCAAGGAGTGCCTGGTGGATTCGAACTGCTGACTTTTTGGTTAGCAGCAGTAGCTCTTAACAACTACCCACCAGGATTTCTGTTTATAAATCTACAACCCCTTAAATGAAGGGGAGGCCAGGTCCCCTTGAGGAAGGACCCCACTACACTGCCAAAAATTTATACAGTTAATCTTTCTCCCAACCATCCCCAAAGGGATGTAGAACCTATTACAAGAGTGACTATTCACTGGGGAAAAGAAAATAATCAAACTTTATACGGATTACTGGATACTGGCTCTGAACTGACACTAATTCCAGAAGAACCAAAACATCACTGTGGCCCACCACTCAGTGTGAGGGTGTCTTAGTCATCTAGGGCTGCTATAACAGAAATACCACAAGTGGATGGCTTTAACAAAAAGAAGTTTATTCTCTCACAGTCCAGTAGGCTACAAGTCCAAATTCAGGGCATTGGCTCCAAGAGAATTCTTTCTCTCTGTGTCGGCTCTTGAGCAAAGTCCATGTCATCAATCTTCCCTTGGTCTGGGAGCTTCTCTACGCAGGAACCTCAGGTCTAAAGGACGCACTCTTCTCCTGGTGCTGCTTTCTTGGTGGTATGAGGTTACCATGTGTCTCTGCTCACTTCTCTCTTTTATATCTCAAGAGAGATTGGCTTAAGACACTATCCAATCTTGTATACATCATCAGTATAACTGCCACTAACCCATCTTATTAGATCATAGTGACTGAATTTACAACACATAAGGAAATCACATCAGATTACAAACTGGTACACAATTATACAATACTGGCAATCATGACCCTGCCAAGTTGACAGATATTTTTGGGGGACACAATTCAATCCATGACAGGGGGCATATGGAGGTGAGGTTATTAATGGAGTCTTAGCTCAGGTTTGTCTCACAATGGGTCCAATGGGTTCCCAAACCCATCCTGTAGAGATTTTCCCAGTTCCAGAATGCATAATTGGGATAGACATACTCAGCAATTGGCAGAACCCCCACACTTGATTCCTGACAAATAGAGTAAGGGCTATTATGGCAGGAAAGCCAAGTGGAAGCCATTAGAACTACCCCCCTACCTAGGAAAATTGTAAATGTAAAGCAATACCATATTCCTGGAGGGACTGCAGAGATTACTGCCACCATAAAGGACTTGAAGAAGTCAGGGTTGGTGATTCCCCACCACATCCCCATTCAACTCGCCTATTTGACCTGTGCAAAAAAGAGATGGATACTGGAGAATGACAGTGGATTATTGAAAACTTAACCAGGTGGTGATTTCAATTGCAGCCACTGTTCCAGAAGTAGTTTCATTGCTTGAGAAAATTATTATCTCTTGTTACCTTGCAGTTATTGATCTGGCCAATGCCTTTTTGTCAATTCCAGTTTCGAAGGAACACCAGAAGCAGTTTGCCTTCAGCTGGCAAGGCCAGCAATATACCTTCACTGTTCTACCTCAGAGGTATATCAACTCTCCAACCCTATGTCATGAATTAGTTTGCAGGTAGCTTGGTTGTCTTTCCCTTTCAAAAGACGTCACACTATTCCATTATATTGACATTATGCTCATTGGACCTGGTAATGAAAAATTGTCAGTGACTCTGGACTTACTGTAAAACATATACATGCTAGAAGGTGGTAAAATAATCTCACATAAATTTAGGCACCTTCCACCTCAGTGAAATTTCTAGGAGTCCAGTGGTGTGGGGCATGTGGAGATATTCCTTCTAAAGTGAAAGATAAGTTGTTATATCTGGCCCTTCCTACAATTAAAAAGGAGGCACAATGCCTGATGGGCCTCTTTGGATTTTGGAGGCAACATATCCTTCATTTGGGTGTGCTACTCCAGCCTATTTATCAAGTGACTCAAAAAGCTGATAGTTTTGACTGGGCCCCAGACCAAGAGAAGGCTCTGCAACAGGTTCAGATTGCCATGCAAGCAGCTTTGCCACTTGGGCCATATGGTCCAGCTGATCTCATGTTGCTTGAAGTGGCAGTGGCAGATAGAGATACTGTTTGTAGTCTTTGGAAGGCCCCTATGTGTGAATCACAGTGCAGACCCTTGTATTTTGGAGCAAAGCCCTGCCATCCTCTGCAGATAACTACTCTCCTTTTGAGAAACAGCTTTTGGCTTGTTACTGGGCCCTAATAGAGATGGAAAACTTAACCATGAGCCACCAGGTCACCATGCAGCCTGAGCTGCCCATCATGAACTGGGTGTCATCTGACCCACAGAACCACAAAGTTGGATGTGCACAGCAGCACTCCATCATTTAATGGAAGTGGTATATATGAGATCAAGCCCAAGAAGGACCTGAAGGTAAAAGTAAGTTGCATGAGGAAATGGCCCAGATGTCCATGGTCTCCACTCCTGTCACATTACCTGCCCTCTTCCAGTCCACATCTATGGCCTCATGTCGAGTGCTTTATGATCAATTGACTGAGGAAGAGAAAACTTATGCCTGGTTTACAGATGGTTCTGTGTGATATGCAAGCACCACTCGAAAGTGGACAGCGGCAGCACTACAGCCCCTTTCTGAGACTTCCCCGAAGGACAGTGGTGAAGGAAATCCTAACTTCGAGCAGTGCACCTGGTTGTTCACTTTGCTTGGACACAGAAATGGCCAGACATGCTATTGAACGTGCCAAATAAGTGAAGATATTTGTGTCTCATGTGAATGCTTACCAAAGGGTGACCTCAGCAGAGGGGGATTTAACAGTCAAGTGGATACGATGATGTGTTCTGTGGAAACCAGTCATCCTCTTTCCCCAGCCACTTCCATTATTGCCAAATAGGCTTAAGAACAAAGGTACCATGGTGGCAGGGATAGAGGCTATTCATGGGCTCAGAAACACGGACTTCCACTCACTAAGGGTGACTTGGATACAGCCACTGCTGATTGCCCAATCTACTAATAGCAGAGACCAACAATGAGTCCCTTATATGGCACCATTCCTTGAGGCAATCAGCAACCTGGTGGCAGGTTGATTACATTGGATTTCTTCCATCAGTTGAAAGGGAAATGTTTCATACTGGGATAGACACTTACTCTGGATAAGAATTTTCCTTCCCTGCATGCAATGCTTCTGCCAAAATTACCATTCATAGACTCATAGAATGCCTTATCCACTTTCATGGTATCTCACTAAGAATGCCGCAAAACAAGGGACTCACTTCACATCAAATGGAGTGCAGCAATGACCCATACTCATGGAATACACTCGTCTTACTGTGTTTGCCATCATCCTGAAGCAGCTGGATTGATAGAACAGTGGAATGGCCTCCTAAATACGCAATTACAATGCCAGCTAGGTGGCAACACTTTGTAGGGTTGGGGCAATGTTCTCCAGGAAGCTGTATATGCTCTAAACCAAGGTCAATTATGTTTATCCCATAGCCAGAAGTCATGGTTCCAGGAATCAAGGTGTGGAAATGGGGGAGCGACACCACTCATTATTACCCTTAGTGACCCACTCATAATTTTTTTTTGCTTCTTGTCTCTGTGATCCTATGCTCTGCGGGTCTAGAGGTCTTAGTTCCAAAGGAAGGAATGTTCCCACCTGGATACACAGCACGGATTCTATTGAAGTGGAAGTTAAGAATGTCACCTGGCCACTTTGGGCTCCTTATGCTTCTGGGTCACCAGGCAAAGAAGGGACTTACCATATTAGCTGGTGTGATTGATCCTGACTAACTAGAGGAAAATGGACTGGTGTTGCATAATGAAGGTAAACAAGAGTATGTCTGGAATACAGGATATCCGTTAGGGCGTCTCTTAGTTCTTCCGTGCCCTGTGATTAAAGTCAATGGAAAACTACAGCAACCCCAATTCCAACATGACTATTAACGGCCCAGAACCTACAGGAGAGAAAGTTTGGGTCACCCCATCAGGCGAAGCACCAGTACTAGCTGAAGTGTTTGCTGAGGGTAAAGGGAATATGGAATGGGTGGTGGAAGAAGGTAGTTCTAAATACCAGTTATGACCAAGTAACGAGTTGCAGAAACAAGGACTGAAATTGTTACGTGTATTTCTTCTTTGTCTGTGTGCATCACTTTTTTTTCTCTTCACTTATAAAATATAAGATGTAAATGGGGCTATTACATTTTTGTTGTACGCATGTTAGTTGTGTCATGTTAGGTGCAAGCATGTCTTTATAATTGTCTTTATTTAGATTGTGTATGGCTTGAGATGTATACAGGTGTCAAGTTGTCAAGGGGTGGACTGTGATTGTTAAGGTTGTGTGTCAACTTGGCTGGGTCATGATTCTCAATGGTATGGCAGTTATGTAATGCTGTAGTTTGGCAGTTATGTAATGATGTAGTCATCTTCCATGATGTGATGTGATGTGATGTGATCAACCATCAGTAGTAAGGGCAGTTTCCTCAGGGGTATGGCCTGCATCCAATCTATATATGACATTCTGGCAAAGCTCGTTCACTTGCTCTGGATCCTGCATCTGGCTCATTTTCATCTGACCTCCAGTTCTTGGGACTTGAGTCAGCAGCCTGCTGTATTGCCTGTCGATTTTGGGATTTGTTGGCCTCCACAGTTTGCTAGCCTGCAGCCTGCCATCTTACCCGCTAATCTTGGATTCATCAGCCTCTGCAACCTGTGGGCCAGCAGCCTGACGTCTGACCTATTGATCTTGGGTTTGTCAGCCCCTGCAGCTATGTGAGACAGAAGAAGCCTCCAACCTGATGCATGACCCACAGTCTTGGGACTTGCCAACCTCTTCAACCTTGTGAGCCATTTCATTGAGATAAATCTCTCTCTCTTTCTCTCTCTCTCTCTCTCTTTCTCTCTCTCTCTCTCTCTATATATATATTTACAGAGCCCTGGTGGCTCAGTGGTTAAGAGCTCAGCTGCTAACCAAAAGGTCAGCAGTTCGAATCCATCAGCTGCCCCTTGGAAACTCTATGGGGCATTTCTAATCTGTCCTATAGGGTCACTATGAGTTGGAATCAACACAATGGCAATGGGTTTTTTTGCTTTATATATATATATATACTCTTTACTGGTTTTGCTTCTCTAGAGAATGCACCCTAAGACAGTATCTTAGTCATCTAGTGCTGCTCTAACAGAAATACCACAGGTGGATGGCTTTATTCTCTCACAGTCCAGTAGGCTACAAGTCCAAATTCAGGGCATCAGCTCCAAGGGAACGTTTTCTCTGTCAGCTCTGGAGGAAGATCTATGTCATAAGATCCATGTCATCAGTCTTCTCTTGGTCTGGGAGCTTCTCTGCACAGGAACCTCAGATCCAAAGGACGCGCTCTGCTCTTGGCACAGCTTTCTTGGTGGTATGAGGTTCCCACGTATCTCTGCTCACTTCTGTCTTTTATATCTCAAAGAGATTGGATTAAGATACTATCTACTATCTAATCTTGTAAACCTCATCAGTATAACCTCATCATAGTGATAGAGTTTACAACACATAAGGAAATCACATATAACCTCATCATAGTGATAGAGTTTACAACACATAAGGAAATCACATCAGATTTACAAAATGGTACACAATCATACAACACTAGGAATCATGACCCAGTCAAGATGACTGATATTTCTGGGAGATACAATTCAATTCATGACAGACAGCTATATATCTGTTGAATAAAAAACTCTTAGTTTCTGTTTATTAACAACAACAAAAAAAATAGATTAGACTTGGCAAACTTTTTATTTAAAGGGACAAAGAGTAAGTAATTTAAGCTTTACAGATAATATACTTTGTCACTTACTCCTCTTTGCTTTGCTTTGTTTTTAACAACACTTTTAAAATGTAAAAAAAATTCTTAGCTCAAGGTTCATACCAAAAAAAAAAAAAAAAGGCCAAAATTGTGCCACAGGCTGTATTGTGACAATCCCTGGACTAGACGATTACTAGAACCCCTGGTGGTGAAAAGGTTAAACACTTAGCTTCTAACAGAAAGTTCATTGATTCAAACCCTCCAGCTGGCTTCCCAGGAGAAAAAGATTCGGTGATCTGCTCTGGTTAAGATTTATAGTGTAGGAAACTCTATAGGATACTCCTACTCTGTCATATATGGTCACTATGAAGTAGAATCCACTCAACTGCACACAACAACATAACGCCTTCCAGGTACACTAATCTATGAATGATTCTGTATTTAGTAGGCCTGATTCCTACTGCCTCTGTGTAGGGAAAGTCTCATCCTTCCACAGAAGCAATCAAATACCAATAATACTAATATCCTTTGCTTCAGGAAGTATGGCAAAAAAAAAAAAAAGGTCTAAGTGGTCTTCTGCTCACCTTCATCCTTTTTGGCCTTTGATTCTCTAGATACCTGAATTTTCACTGTTCCACAAGATATCTCTTCTGGTGATTTTCTGGGAAACAAGAGAAGGAGCTCCTGCCACAGCAGAGGCATAAGGTGGGAGCTAAGGATTACCTTTCTAAAATACAGATAGGTTAACATCATTCCTCTGTTTAAAAACCTTCACTAACTTCCACATCCTATAGGGCAGAGTCCAAACTTCTTAGCACTACACTGGAGGAGTGTCAGTGTTTAACTCTACTTTGCCTTTCAGCTTCACCTCTCATGACTCCCTTCAAATGCTTTATGCACAACCTACTCCAATCTATTGGCATTCTCCATACTTATCATGCATTGGATACTTATGCCTTTGCACAGTAATAGACTACACACTTGGCCTATAATACCAGTACCAATTGCCATACAGTCGATTCTGACTCATGGAGACCCCATTTGTGTGAGAGTAGAATGGTGCTCCATAGGGTTTTTAATGGCTGATTTTTTTGGAAGTAGATTGCCAGGTCTTTCTTCTAAGGCACCTCTGGGTGGACTCAAACCTCCAGCGTTTTGGTTAGCAGGTGAATGCATTAACCATTTGTACCACCCAGGGACTCTTTGCCTTATTGCCCACCTTCTGAAAGTGTAGGCTACATTCTCTTTGAAGCCTTCCTTAACCCAGCCCTGGAAAGGATTTAGTCTCTTTTTGTGCTCCTTGATGTTTATATTCCTACTTAGTTACACAGTGGGATCAAATCTTACATGGAAGGGAGGTTATAAAGATATAAGAACAAAAAAAACCTCAGTTTCAAATTGACCTTGAACACAAATGTCTCAGGAAGTTTATCCCTTAGGTTGAGCACTAGGTAAAGTAGTTGCCTTGCATGTAGGGACCAGGCTGTATAAAAATATAAACCTTAAACACTACAATCACATCCAGCACATGAAAATGTTCAAATTATGAAAGATAAGTAGGAATTGAGACTGAGGGAATTGCAGTTTCTTGTCTTCCATTATCATGCAAACATAGGGCTTTGCTCAGAAAACGGATTAGTAGACAGGCTAAATTCTCTCACTCTCTTTCTGTCTCTGACCTTACTGACTTAAAATTGAGTGTTTTAAAGGTGCGGTCTGTAGATCTGCTTCCTTCTTCTTACTTGAGATTATCAGATTCTTATGGGCAGAAATCATATCTTCTTCACTTTGGACCCTCATAGCACCTAATGCATCATCTGTCATCATTAGATGTGAAATTGGACTGATTTTCATACTTCTTCCATGTTTTCTTCTTATTTATTTCAGTGCTTAACAAATTAAGATAATTTGGAGAGGCAGGGACAAGATGGCAGAGTAGTCAGATGCTTCCAGTGGACCCTCTTATAACAAAGACCTGAAAAAATAAGTGAATCAATTATATATGGCAGTCTGGGAGCCTTGAGCATCAAAGGCAGAGTTGAGGAACTGGAATGAGTGGCAGGGAGAGGGAGAGATGGTTCGCAAACAGCGAGGAGTTGCCAGTCCTGACCAGGCAGGAACCTGAGCCCTTCAGGCCTGATCAGCTCAGGGGTGAGCTGTGAGGCAGGCAAGCAGTGGTCCTCGGGAGGTGCGTTTTCCACACCAGGAGAGACCCAGCACCAGAGAGTCCACACGGACACCCAGAATCTGTGATAAGCAGCCCTGGATTGGCGAAAGATAAGTACTTAATGCACAGATCAAAAACACTCCCCTTAGGGAAAAAAAACTCTCTCCCATTTACCTCCCTTCTCCTTGCCCTGCACTGGGTCCTGGATGGGCTTCAGCAATGTGCCGAGTCCCCTGGGCCGGAAGTAGGATACATCACACGCCCGGAGCCATTCTCCCTGCCTTGGAGCGTGAACAAGTTAACAAACAAGGAAAAAAATAACCTGCCAGCTCCCCTAAGCCAGGTACCCAGGGTAGGCACAGCTCCTTTGTCTAGGCACAGGCATAAGTGATCCACGGACTTTCAGTGCCCTTCCCCCTGGACAAACTTGTGTGGGCCCATTTCAACAGTGTAGGCCCTCGTTACTGCAGTACAACAAGGTATATAGCGGAAATCTAACTTCGACTGTTTCAGCTGTGAAGTGGCAGGTTCTTGACACTTGACACTGCTCAGCCCATTAAGCAGGGTCTTCACCTACCTACATCAGGGGCCTGAGGACTGGTGACTTCACCCATGCCACCTAGCCACCTGTGATAGAGGCCCATGAATAAGAGGTGCCCTCCAGTCCTTACAGCCAACAGCATTAGGTGCTCACAGTCCAGCTGCAAAACCTACCCACCTAAGCGCTCTAGGGAACAGGGACAGGCCTTCTTCCTGAACACTAGGAGGTGGCCTTCAGTCCCATGCCTGTGCCTACACCAATTACCCATGCCTGTCTAGGACTGTCACCGAGAGCCTACACCACACACTTGGTGGCTATTTACATGGGCACCTGAGCTGAATCCATACAGGAGGAGTGGGCAGACTCCTGAGCTCACATACCTAGTAAAAGATCTAACCACCTGGTGAAAGAACATTAGAGCTTCAAAGGTGCCGATAATAAAACTAGTTCATATGAGCAGCCTGTTTGGGCATATCAAAACAAAACAAGAAGCTAGGACACAGTAAGCAAACATAAACTAAATAAAAATAATAACTTATTGATGGCTCGGAGACAACAGTCAATATCAAATTACATAAAGAGGCAATTGATGATGGCTTCAGCAAGTTCCCAAAATAAAGAATCTAGAAACTTTCCAGAAGAGGAAAAATTTTTGCAATTACCACAGGCAGAATACAAAAGATTAATATACAGAAATATTCAAGAAATTAGGAAGGAAATTAAGCAAAATACAGAACATGCAACAGAGAAAATTAAAAAGATTAGAGAAGAGCATAATATCAAATTTAACAGGCTGCAAGAATCCATACAGAGACAGCAATCAGAAATCCAGAAGATTAACAATAAAATTTCAGAGTTAGACAACTCAATAGAAAGTCATAGGATCAGAATTGAGGCAATGGAAGTCAGAATTAGTGAGATTGAAGATAAAGCACTTGACACCAACTTATTCAATGAAAAATCAGATGAAAGGATTTAAAAAATGCAGAAACCCTAAGAATTATGTGGGACTCTATCAACAGGAATAACCTAAGAGTGATTGGAGTACCAGAACAGGGGAGGATAACAGAGAATACAGAGAGTATTGTTGAAGATTTGTTGGCAGAAAGCTTCCTTGATATAGTGAAAGATGACAAGGTATCTATCCAATATGCTCATCGAACCCCACGTGAGGTAGATCCCAAAAGAAAGTCAGCAAGACAAATTACAATCAAACTTGCTAAAACGAAAGATAAAGAGAGAATTTTAAGAGTGACTAGGGATAAACTAAAAGTCATCTACAAAGGAGAGTCAATAAGAATAAGCTCAGACTACTCAGCAGAAGCTATGCAGGCAAGAAGACAATAGGATGACAGATATAAAGCCTTGAAGGAAAAAAGCTGCCAGCCAAGAATTATATACCCAGCAAAACTCTCTCTCAAATATGATGGTGAAATTAGGGCATTTCCAGATAAACATAACTTTAGGGAGTTTGCAAAAACCAAACCAAAATTACAAGAAATACTAAAGGGAATCCCCCAGTTAGGAAATCAGTAACATCAGATAACAACCCGAGACTAGAACACAGGACAGAGCAACAAGATATCAACCCAGATAGGGAAGTCAAAAAAGTAAATCAAAGCTAAAACCCTGAAAATAGCGAAACAGATGTCAATATGTAAAAGATGACAACATTGAAAAAAAAAAAGACGGACTTAAAAAATGTAGACATAGATTTTTCATATGGAGAGGAAGTCAAGACGATATAAAGAAATAAAAGAATGGTATAAACTTAGAAAAATAGTGGTAACCAAAAAAGAAACTAACAATCTTACAAGTCAAAATAAAAAACTAGAAAAATATAAAGACTCAGCAAACACAAAATCAACGACAATGAAAATGATGAAAAGAAAATACATAAAGAAACGACTCAGCAAAGAAAATTAAGTGGAACAAAGAACCTGTGAACAACACACAAAAAAGACATCAAAATGACAGCACTAAATTCACACCTATCAATAATTACGCTGAATGTAAATGGACTAAATGAACCAAGAAAGAGACAGAGAGTGGCAGATTGGATAAAAAACCACAAACCATCTATATGCTGCCTACAAGAGACACACCTTAGACTTAAAGACACAAACTAAAACTCAAAGGATGGAAAAAAATATATCAAGAAAACAACACTCAAAAAAGAGCAGGAGTGGCAATATTAATCTCTGACAAAATAGACTTTA
>NW_004443987.1:4496192-4497954 GCF_000243295.1 Trichechus manatus latirostris
GGGAACCAGACAAGGATGCCCTTTATCACCACTCTTATTCAACATTGTGCTGGAGGTCCTAGCCAGAGCAATTAGGCTAGAAAAGGGAATAAAGAGCATCCAAATTGGTAAGGAAGAGGTCAAACTATCTCTATTTACAGATGATATGATCTTATACACAGAAAACCACAAAGAATCCACCAGATAACTACTGGTACTAATAGAAGATTTCAGCAAAGTTTCAGGATAAAAGATAAACATACAAAAATCAGTTGGATTCCTTTACACCAACAAAGAGAACCTTGAAGAGGAAATCATCAAATCAATACCATTTACAATAGCTCCCAAGAAGATAAAATACTTAGGAATAAATCTAACCAGAGATGAAAAAGACCTATACAATGAAAACTACAAGACACTACTGCAAGAAACTAAAAGAGACCTGCATAAGTGGAAAAACATCCCTTGCTCATGGATAGGTAGACTCAACATTGTGAAAATGTCAATTCCACCAAAAGCGATCTACATATACAATGCAATATCAATCCAAATTCCAATATCATGTTTTAATGAGGTGGAGAAACAAATCACCAAATTCACATGGAAAGGGAAGAAATCCTGGATAAGTAAAGCATTACTGAAGAAGAAGAACAAAGTGGGAGGCCTCACACTACCTGATTTTAGAACCTATTATACTGCCACTGTAGTCAAAACAGCCTGGTACTGGTAAAACAACATACACAGACCAATGGAACAGAATTGAGAATCCAGATATAAGCTCATCCACCTATGAGCAGCTGATATTTGACAAAGGCCCAAAGTCAGTTAATTGGTGAAAAGACAGTCTCTTTAACAAATGGTACTGGCATAACTGGATATCCATCTGCAAAAAACTGAAACAAGACCAATACCTCACACCATGCACAAAAACTAACTCAAAATGGATCAAAGACTTAGATATAAAGTCAAAAACAATAAAGATCATGGAAGAAAAATTAGGAACAGTGCTAGGAGCCCTAATACATGGCATAAACTCAATACGAACCATAAGTAACAAGGCACAAGCACCAGAAGAGAGCGTAGATAAATGGGAGTGCCTAAAAATCAAACACTTACGCACATCAAAATACTTCACCAAAAGAGTCAAAAGACAACCTACAGACTGTGAAAAAAATTTGGCTACGACAAATACGATCAGCGTCTATTCTCTAAAATCTACATGATACTGCAAAATCTCAACAACAAAAAAGAAACAACCCAATTTAAAAATGGGCAAAAGATATGAACAGGCACTTTTGCCGAAGAAGATATTCAGACGGCTAATAAACACATGAAGAAATGCTCAGGATCATTAGCCATTAGAGAAATGCAGATCAAAACTACAACAAGATATCATCTCACACCAACAAGGCTAGCCTTAATCCAAAAAATACAAAATAATAAATACTGGAGAGGTTGTGGAGAGACTGGAACACTTATACACTGTTGGTGGGAATGTAAAATGTTACAACCACTTTGGAAATTGATTTGGTGCTTCCTTAAAAAGCTAGAAATAGAAGAACCAGACGATCCAGCAATCCTACTCCTTGAAATATATCCTAGAAAATTTAGAGCTGTCACACGAATAGATATATGCACCCCCATGTTTATTGTGCCACTGTTCATGATAGCAAAAATGGAAACTACCTAGGTGCCCATCAACAGACAAATGGATAAACAAATTATGGTATAGCCACACCATGGCATATTACACAAGGATAAAGAATAACGATGAAGCTGTGAA
>NW_004443987.1:4500516-4502218 GCF_000243295.1 Trichechus manatus latirostris
TAACAACCCGAGACTAGAACACAGGACAGAGCAACAAGATATCAACCCAGATAGGGAAGTCAAAAAAGTAAATCAAAGCTAAAACCCTGAAAATAGCGAAACAGATGTCAATATGTAAAAGATGACAACATTGAAAAAAAAAAAGACGGACTTAAAAAATGTAGACATAGATTTTTCATATGGAGAGGAAGTCAAGACGATATAAAGAAATAAAAGAATGGTATAAACTTAGAAAAATAGTGGTAACCAAAAAAGAAACTAACAATCTTACAAGTCAAAATAAAAAACTAGAAAAATATAAAGACTCAGCAAACACAAAATCAACGACAATGAAAATGATGAAAAGAAAATACATAAAGAAACGACTCAGCAAAGAAAATTAAGTGGAACAAAGAACCTGTGAACAACACACAAAAAAGACATCAAAATGACAGCACTAAATTCACACCTATCAATAATTACGCTGAATGTAAATGGACTAAATGAACCAAGAAAGAGACAGAGAGTGGCAGATTGGATAAAAAACCACAAACCATCTATATGCTGCCTACAAGAGACACACCTTAGACTTAAAGACACAAACTAAAACTCAAAGGATGGAAAAAAATATATCAAGAAAACAACACTCAAAAAAGAGCAGGAGTGGCAATATTAATCTCTGACAAAATAGACTTTAGAGTGTAACCCACCACAAAGACTAAGGAAGGACACTATATAATGATTAAAGGGTCAATACACCAGGAGGGCATAACTATAATAAATATTTACGCACCCAATGACAGTGCCCCAAATTATATAAAACTAACTCTAACAACACTGAAAAGAGAGATAGACAGCTCCACAAAAGTAGTAGGAGACTTCAACACACCAATTTCAGTGAAGGACAGAACATCCAGAAAGAAGCTCAACAAAGACACGGAAGAGCTAAATGCTATGATCAACCAACTTGATCTCATAGACATATACCAAATACTCCACCCAAAGCAGCCAAGTATACTTTCTTTTCCAAAGCACATGGAACATTCTCCAGAATAGACCACATGTTAGGACATAAAGCAAGCCTTAACAAAATCTAAAGCAAGGAAATATTAGAAAGCATCCTTTCTGAACATAAAGCCATTAAAGTAGAAATCAACAACAGAAAAACCAAGGAAAAAAAATCAAACACACAGAAAATGAACATCTTGCTCAAAAACTACTGGGTTATAGAAGAAATTATAGATGGAATAAAGAAATTCATGGAATCAAACAAGGATGGAAACACATACTACCAGAACTTTTGGGACACAGCAAAAGCAGCGCTCAGAGGTCAGTTTATAGCAATAAATGCATACATCCAAAAAGAAGAAAGGGCCATAACCAAAACATTAACCCTGCAAGTGGAACAAGTAGAAAGAGAGCAGAAAAAGAAGCCCTCAGGTGCCAGAAGAAAGGAAATAACAAGAATTAGAGTGGAACTAAATGAAATAGAGAACAAAAAAAAAAAAAAAACAATTGAAAGACTTAACAAGACCAAAAGGTGGTTCTTTGAAAGGATCGACAAAATTGATAAACCATTGGCCAAACTGACAAAAGAAAAACAGGAGAGGAAACATACGACCCGTATAAGAAACGAGATGGGTGATATCACAACAGACTCAACTGAAATTAAAAGAATCATAACAGGATACTATGAAAAATTGTACTCTAACAAATTTGAAAA
>NW_004443987.1:4502318-4523582 GCF_000243295.1 Trichechus manatus latirostris
CATCCTACTTTGGTGAGTGGCATCTGGGGTCTTAAAAGCTTGCAAGCAGCCATCTAAGATGCATCAATTAGTCCCAACCACCCGGAGTAAAGGAGAATGAAGAACACCGAGGACACAAGGAAAGTATTAGCCCAAGAGACAGAAAGGACCACATAAACCAGAGACTTCATCAGCCTGAAATCAGAAGAACTGGATGGTGCCTGGCTGCCACCAATGACGGCCTTGACAGAGAACACAATAGAGTCCCTGCTGGAGCAGGAGAAAGGTGGGATGCAGAACTCAAATTCTAGTAAGAAGACCATACTTAATGGTCGGACTGAGACTGGAGGAATCCCGGAAACCATGGCCCCTGGATTCTCTATCAGCCCAGAACTAAAACAATTTCTGAGGCCAACTCTTCAGACAGTTATTTGACTGGACTGTGGGACATAAAGTGATACTCATGAGAAGTGTGCCTCTTAGCTCAAGTAGATACAAGAGACTAAATGGGCAGCTTCTGTCCAGAGGTGAGATGGGAAGGCAGATAGGGTTAGGAGCTGGTTGAATGGACATGGGGAATCAGGGGTGGAAAGGAGGAGTGTGCTGTCACAGTGTGGCGAGAGCAATTAGAGTCACATAACAATGTATGTATAAATTTTTGTATGGGAGACTAACTTGAAATGTAAACTTCATTTAAACTTCAACAATAAAAAAAAATATAATTTGTTGATGGTGCGGTGGGCAATCTTGAGGGGAGAAAAGAAACTTCAGGCAGTAGACCTTCCCAAAGTAGCCCAAGAGAGTTTCAGTCTTACAAAGTGTGAGTGGCATAAGACTGGTTTCCTTTTCAACCATGTGCCACATCAAATGATTAAAGAAGGAATTAAATGAGACTAAATTAAATCCATTTTAATTTGACAATAATTCCTTCTTACTCCATTTTTCTATAGGGTAGCTTCGTAGGTAATGGGCTTAAATATTAATGAGCCAGATTCTCTAACCATTAGGTTGAACACTAAGTAAACTCCTCAAGCACTGGCAAAGGACGGTCCATTTTTGCAGTCAAGCAGTCACTTGAGTGCATTAAGCCTGATACACAGATTTATGCTTGTAGGCACTCCAAGACCAAAGTTTCCTAAATGTTTTGACCCTAGAATCATATTAATTCATCTAATCTTCCATGAGACTCTTCATATAAAATTGACCTCCTGTATGTAAAACTTTGGATAGTTTCTCTATCCCTTTTCAAATAGCTGAACTTTCATTTATTTATTTATTTTACTTCCAGTGCAGAAATAAAGTACTTTCTATTATAGAATCATCTACTAAATTTTTAGGGAAAGAATTGCAGGCTGATATATTTTTAAATAGGGCAATGTATCTTGTCATTTTACGTTTTAAGTGCTTTGACTTCAAAAGCACCATCAGAGATTCAGGATGTGGAAGTTCTGTTGTGTTCTTATGATACTCTCATTCTCGGTCAGCTGGTTATGCTTGAAAATATATTTTGGCTGCCAAAGAATATTCTCCCATAAACAGTGTTCAAAAAGAGTTTAATAATTAAAGCACTAAATATTAAATAAACAGATGAATATGCATGAAAGATATAAATAAATATATAAATATGACTTAATAATTAATTCCTAGTATTTTGAGTTGGTTTCTCCCTAGTGCAACTCAATCAGAGGGAAAGGATATATCTGAGTCAAAGCTTATATAACAAACTGACTCCTTTCATGTATAACCTAGAAATTATCTTAGATCTGCCCATGTCCTCATTCTTCTACCTCTAATCCTGTTAGACTAGTTGACTGTGTGGTAAGAAGAGTCTGTTAACTCTTGTTCTGTAATCAAGCCTCCCTTTACCACAGGTATTATGGCTTTCTCACTCTAAGGTCATTCAGCTTGTAGATGGAAGAGAAGGAACACAAACCCAGGTTCCTTTGATTACAAAGCCTGAGATCTTAGACATTCTATACTACCTCCTTATGTAGCCTGTCTTCCTTTGCTTCCTGACTCTACATTAGAGTCAAGCCTGAATAGAAAACATGCCGATTCTAATCTTCCATGATATATGAAGATAGCCATACAAGTTGCTCTTTTGCTTCTTGCCTATTCTGGATCCAGGCCAATGAGTCACAGCAAATTGGACTGACAAAGGGCCTTTCATATTTGACTAGGCTGCATGCGCTAGGTGATGTAGATAATAAAAAGATGATGTTAAAAAATGTTTTGTTTTGTTTTTCCCCTTATGAATATGACACACTAGCATCCAAATATCCATAATACAAAGCATGGGGTAGTAAGTGCCTAAGAAATGAAGAAATCATAATGCTGGAATGCTTAATGCACAACTCAAAGACTAAGACACTTTAAATGGTTTGTAGTGAGAATTATCATCTAAGAGGGCTTTGGGAAAGGCAAAAGTGTTTTTCTTGGGTGCTTTTGAGTTTGGTGATAAGCAAAGCTGAGGAATAAGATACCATGAGTTTCCCATTCTATAACAAGAAACACATATTGTCTTTCCAAGAATAGTAGGGAGTGGACCATCCTTTGCCAGTGCTTCAGGAGTATACTTATTGTTCAGCCTACTGGTTAGAGGATCTGGCTCACTAAAATTTAAGTCCATTTCCTACAAAGCTGCTCTATAGAAAAATGGGTCAGCCAAATGCAAATGTTGTATTTTTTCTTTTATACCAACAATCATGTTGTAGAATTCTATTAACTGCCAGAGGATACAAAATGACTGTGCTGACGGTGCTATTGTTTTCAGGTATAAACACAGTATTAAAATCCACAGGCCCTGATGATTTTTACTCCAGGATTCTATAAAAATTGGGACAAAGTTATCGTGGAACCATAGCTGGGGTATATTTATATATTTATAGTATTTATATTTACATAATTTTTCCCCAAGAGAAAAGGGATGATACTGGAAATGAGAGGCATTTAAGCTTAACTTCTTTGCTTATATAAAAAAAAAAATTTGAAAAATTGTCCCCAAATATATTTGTAGGCAAACTGAATGGAAAGATACATTAACTAATAACTATAATAGCTTTGTGAAAATCAAGTTCTATCAGAATCAACTTATCTCTTCCTGCAACAGACCAGACAGGCTGAAGTAAAGACTTTTTTGAAGCTTTCAATTCTACCCAGCTGACACAATCATCAGTGAAATGGGAACGTGTGGTATTAAACAGGACCACAGTTGGCTGGAGCATCATAGTTATAAAGTGGCGTCAAGTTAGGTAATATAGTAATCAGGGATTCAAAGTTTCCAGTCCCAGAATTAAAAAAAAAAAAAGGGTTAAAAAAAAAAACTTGAGAGATTTTTAACACCATTGCTGCCTGTTGGGCTAGAAATTAGATTATACCCATACTTCCTAATGGAGCTCTGGTGGCGTGGTGGTTAAGAACTCAGCTGCTAACAAAAAGATCAGCAGTTCAAATCCACTAGCTGCTTCTTGGAAACCCTACGGGGCAGTTCTATTCTGTCCTATAGAGTCACTGTGAGTTGGAATCAACTCGACAGCAACAGGTTTTATACTTCCTAATAGGTCAAAACTTTAACCTGCATAAACAACAAAATTAAGTGGATAATAGAGAGGAATCGATAAGCAAAACAAATGGATTTCAGATTTAGTACCTTGCACTTAGCAGGGATTTAATAAACAGTTGCTGATAGATTTAATTTATGAGTTGTGGTGTCATAGATGTTAATCATTCCTTCATTCCTTCATACATTCCATATATATTTATGGAGTGCTTATGATGTGCCAAGCACTATGCTATGTGCTGAGTATCCAGAGATATTAGACAGTGGAATTTTTCTTCATTAAGTTTTCCTCTGTCTCTTTGATGTTAGATGTTGTGAGACTTCACTAATATCTTTACACAGCATTATTTCCAGTTTATTATTCAAGCATTCAGAGCCCAGAACACAGACAAAAATAATTTATTTCTATTATTCACACTTAGAATAGCCACCAGGCATATTAATTGATATTGATATTTTGAAGATATTAAAAAGTATATATTGGACTGAATGATTATTGGTACTTTTAGCATAGCTGGTACTATGTCTTAAGTTCTGTGATAAACATACCAAATCAGGTGTACACAAAAACAGGGATTCCTTCCAACTATCTTGCCACTTCTGCATGATATAAAACCAAACCAAACCAGTTGCTGTCCACCTGACTCTGATTCATGGTGACGCTGTGCTTCATAGGGTTTTCAATGGCTGATTTTTCGGAAATAGATTGCTAGGCCTTTCTTCCAAAGAACCTCTGGGTGGACTCAAATCTCCAACCTTTCGGTAAGCAGCAAGCATGTTAACCCTTTGCACCACCCAGGGATTCCACTACTTGATGTAAGCATTTCCTAAATGAACTAAATTGTGTGGCCCCCAAATCACAGTCTTTTAATGTTCGTTTTCACTTATCTCCTGGGAAAGTCAGAGACTGACAGAGAAGGAATCACTGAAGTTCTCAAATACAGATAGTGTGTGTTATGTCATATAACTTGGCCTTAAGCATATCCCAGGATCTGTAGACTCATTCCTAGAGATGTATACCTGATCAGAGACAGAAAGGATGTCATCAGACCTAGAGTGACCCACCTTTCAGGATTGCCTAGGACTGTCCTAGTTTTAGCAATGAAAGTCCCACAACCCAAGAAGCCTCCCACAACCCAAGAAGCCCCTCAATCCCAGGCAAACCAGGACCATCAGTCATACTAGACTTCGCTTAGTCTTCTCTTGCCAAAAATTTCTGTCAGACTATGAGATAGAGTTCCATAGGGCAGGACCACTTTTTCCTGTTGGTGTGTTAGCTGTATTTACTGGGATGGCAGGAGGGAGGGAGGTGAGCTAACTCTAACAATTTATTTTTGTAACAGCTCTAATCACCTTTACCTTCTAGTATACATCTACCATCTTTATAGTTATTATGAATTCTTTTTTCAATTATTGTTAATAGGCAAGTTCACAACAAATTTACATTTGAAATGGGTTTTGGCAAGTTCAATTTTGCCACCAAGAGCCTAATTCCAACAATTTATGTATTTATTTTAATTCTTCACAAATCACATGTGTGCATGCATACGTGTGTGTGCATGTTTGTGAGTGTAAAACTATATAATTATAGTTTTTCATTTATAATGTCAGTCAGTTCTCTTCCTTCATATCCACTACACCAAATGGAAAACCTAATCAAACTTAAGAGTTTGCTACATACCTGAGCATTTTTAGTAAGACATTTCTAGATCAAATGTATATGCTTCTAAGTGCACAAAACTCTAGGCTTTGTCCTAGCATTGATTAACTGTAGGAGTAAGAAACTGAATGGATTTTTGTCTATAATGTAATCGTAACAGCAAAAAGTTTTTGAGTGTTTTTGTGGCAGAATGCCATGCTTGAAAAGTAGGGTGTCCTAAAGGCCCTATTAACTGATAATTGAATTTTCAGGTTATGAACCACTCTGAAAGTCCTTCAGTTCACCATTTCCCAGCAATTGGTAGAGTCAGAGATCCAGTAGGCACAAAAGCTTCCTGTGTTGAATGTTATAGCACAGTTGCAGAGCCAGGTCAACTTTGCTGGTACATATAACCTTGACCTTCACAACAATAATAGGAAATCAAGAAAACTAGGCTTTAGTTTAGGGAAAAAAAAGTCTTAATAGGTTATAATCCTCTCAGTTTGATCTAACTCTCAGGACACAGTTAAAAAAAAAAAACCAACAGTCAAGACTCCAAAATATACTTTACTTTTGCTTAGAAAAAAAGTTTTATGAAAGTATAAGGTAGGTGATAACAGAATTTGTTTTGTCCCTATTATAAATTATTTCTATTCTCTTTAAATTATTTTCATAATTCTAGAATTAAAAGTCAACACCGATGTGAAAGAAATTTTGTGAAAAAATTTGAAGCCTTTTGGGAGCAAAGTAAACCAAAGTCAAGTCTATTTCACTACAGGAATTTTACAGATATATACGATTTATTGATTTGAGATGCACTCAAATACTTTCATTGTTTCCTGAATTATAAATGCAGAGAAATGCTGACATGCTGAGAGAGTTTTGCAGAAATAATAACATCAATCTGCCGTACATACCCATAATCCCAACATGGATTACTGAACTGCTTGGAATTAAGAAAAAATGCTTCTACTTTATATCTGAAATTTAAGTGGAAGCCAGACTGACTACTTGAGTGTATTTAGAAAACCCCTAAACTGAATAGCATCTACCTCCAACTTTTATGCAGATGACCCAGGGACATTTAATCAGTACACTTGCCAATCACCATAAATTAACCAGAATACCAGGTACGAGGACAAATTAAAAGGGAGGTCTTTAATAACTTAATGATCCATTCACATGTCTAATTCTGATGACATATCATTATACAAAAAGTAAAAATGAGCTGCTTCATTTCAGATTGCATTTATACCTCTGAAATTTGTAAGCATTACTTTCAGTGTCCACACTGAAATCATTAACAGTTCTAAAAATCAATGAGAATAGTTGATTTTGATATCCACCTACTCTGCAATGGAAGAAAGATGTAGTAATCTCCAAACTCTTTCAATTAATTAATTTAAAAGCAGGTTAACTATATCTCAGCCACCTGTGCTTTGGCTTTCAAGAATTTTTATAAGACCAAAAAACTTGCATTTGCCCTTGCATTGTTCCCCATTTTTGCTTTGATATGTGTCATCTCAGAGTTTCTTATCTTCCATAACAATCCATTATAGATTTATCCTTCACAATTTATTAGAACTCTTCTTGAACCTATTTATGTTATGGGGTTTGTCATTTATCATTCTAATTACTTTCATAGATTTGCTACCTGCTTCATGAGAAGATCTTCATTTGCTCTTCAAGTAGCCCTCTTCAGCTGCAGTATTGCCCCCTGGCTCTAGTTTGTTCTGAGATTTGTTTAAACAAGCCAAATTCACCTACCTGTGCATTTTGCGATGTTGAAAAGTGATCATGTCCCTATATCCATTAGCTTTCACTTTGTGTAACCAGTCTCAACGTAGTGTAATTTTTGCACTCCGATGTTTCTTAGGCCCAGAGGAGTAAGACGGCTATATATATTTAGCAGTATCTCTTCACATCTGGGATGGGGAAACTGAGGTGTGAAGAAGGAAGGTAGTATTGCAAGCATGGGCACCAAATCAGTTTTGCTTCCCAGAGTAGGGTCTGAGCTTAGATGTTCAAACTGATACAGAGAGGTTCCCAAGGATGAGTCTTTCTGGCTGTATCAGAATCATTGGGGATTAGAGGTGGTGGTGAAAACAGAAAGTCGATGCATACACCACCAAAAATTCTGATTCAGTAAATCTGGGGTGAAACTCAGAAATCCGTATTTTTAGTGAGTTCCCATATTAAAATTCTGATGGGCATCCAAGTTTGTGAAACCAATGATACAGTGTATCATTGCTGTCAACTAAAATACAGTAAGGGGGAATGGTGCTGTACTACTTTCCAGGACTCAGTCCCCAGTGGATTGTCTCCAATGTCTTCAACTTATACCATGTAGAAACATTCTCAGAGAGATTAAAAACTAATTGAATAGTGTTATTGTAATTTTACTGATCCTTCGCATCACGATTTGATGTATGTAATGTACAGTGTGAATTATATCTAGCCTTTCAAAGAATGGATCCCATTTTTATAGAAGATTAATCTTTTGCATTGGAAGCTACATTGTAATACATATCCCAGAATTTTATTTTCTGTGTCAACTGGAGGCATGTAAAGCAGCACATACTGTGCTCTAACACAGCTGAATTATAAACCCATTAAGAGCTGAAACTATGGAAATGATGACTTAGTCTTTAGTGTGGCTCCACCACTCCATATCTCCAGCTGTTGTGTATCCAAGCTATGACAGGAAAATTTAAGTATCATCTTGGGAGAGCTTCCTAAAGCTAAAAGAAAACTTGACCTAAATAATTTAGTTTGGTTTTAACTACTGATATAGGATATGTGTGTGTGTGGGTGGGTAAGGGGGGAGGCAGAGAAAAAGAGAGAGAGGAAGAAAGACTGAAAATGAAGCACTGTAAAATTTTCTTCAATCCAACATCCAGACAATGAATGAAGAACACCATAATTTACCTGTGAAATCAGGTTTTATTTAATTCCATTAGGCACGCATAACCCATGCTTTTAGATTTTTATTTTAAAATGGTTGTGATTCTCAATTCATTGGGTCTTTTTTTTTTTAATTTATAGCGTCATTTAAAAACAAAAAAAAGAATTGTGTTATAGAATTGAAGATCTCGTTGGGTAAAACTTCTCTTTACAACCTAAACTAAGAGGGTGTGATGCTGGGGCAGTGCATATTGTTGTTTACAAAAAAGAAAATTGTTCTTTCAGCTGTAGCAATAGCACATTACAGCAACTGCCTCCTGTGAAATTGTTTCAAGCACATTTCCATAAAGAAGGGTTCTATTCTACTGGCACCCTGCTTATATTCCAACTCCATCTACATTCTACTCCAGGCTTTGGTACGTTTCTCCCCCCCAACAATTTGGCTATTTAATGCTCGTACAGGCGTACAATTGTGCTGATGTCATCCAGCCAATCAATCATAGAACTATTCATCAGGATATCTGCAATCAGGGCAGTATCAAAGTGAACTACATTCATTTTGCTACTAAATATCAAATGATGGTAATTTAAACTCATTGTAAAGATGATATTAAAGTAAATGGTATGCAATTATATATATATTTTTCTCACCGTTATGCTAGTTTTACTACAGAAGATAGTAAACCTGAGTTTTACAGACTTTTAAGACTGGAGCTTAACTGAAAGAAAGAGGGCAGTGAATTTGTATTTCCATGAAAAGTTCTCTTATATCAAGTTGATGGAAAACAAGTCAGTAAACACTACACTTTAGCAAAATAAGAATTCAGTAGCATATTTTCCATAGGTAGTGTTGTCTATGACAATGGGTCAGCACTAAAAATAGGTGAATGTAGGTGCACTGAGTACTACAACAGCAACACAAATCCCATAGAAACAATTGCTAGTTATAACAAAAGAAAAATAATTCACATGCTTACATATTTTCCTACTGTAAAAAAAGTGCTCTTTTTTAAATTAAGGTTAATATAATATTTTATTATTGCAAAACTACTCCATGACCTTTCAAAAATTTACCTTACATAAAAGGTCATTAGTGGAAAGTGGAAAATTGAATAGCATTGGTAAGAATAATTATTTAGTGTTTTCTCCTGCTTTTCAAGCATGTAAGAGTCAAGTGTTAATTAAAATAGTTAAATAAATAAAAAGAAAATTTTAAAGTAACTTAAATTTATCCTTGGCAGTTGTCCTTTCCTTGAATTGCTTTGAGATATATTAAGAGCTCCAATATTAGAATCATTAAGGACAATTTAAAACAGATTTTCACAGCAAGAGGTATTAACAATTTAGTAAGATTTTAATGGAGGATTTTCACATGAGGCAAAACTGAAGAGAAAGAATGTTTAAGATGAAACTATTGAGGTGGGGCCAAGACGGCAGAGTAGTCAGATGGCTTCGTATGTCCCTCTTACAACAAAGACCTGAAAAAACAAGTGAATTGATTGTATATGAATATATAGGAGCCCTGAACAAGGTAAAGTTAAGGAATCAGAATCCGTGACAGGGGGAGAGAGAGACGGTTCGGAAACAGTTGTTGCCTGACCTGACCCAGTGGGAGCCGCAGTCCTTCAGCCCAGATCAGCTCAGGGTGCGCAGTGAGTCTGGCCAACAGCTGTGCGCTCACTTGCTCACTCAGGAGGCACTTTCCACATCGAGAGAGATCTGGCAGCAGTCTACCTGGACACTCCAAACCAATGAAAAGCAGCATTCAAGTGTCTAAAGATAAGTCCTAGTGTGTGGTCTACTGTGAAGATTTAAGGAAAAAAAAACACATTTGGGAAAAACCTCTCTCCCACTTACCTCCTCCCTCCCCGCTCTGCACTGGGTCTGGCCTGCTTCAGTGATCTGTGAGCACCTGGGCCAGAAATAGATCCCACAAGGTGCCCTGACCCCTTCCCCTGGCCTTGGAGAGGGAACAAATTAACAAACAGGGAAAAATTAAGCTACTGGCTCCCCTAAGCCAGGACCTCAGGGTTGGCACAGCTCCTTTGCCTAGGCACAGGCATAAGGGGTCCGCAGACTTTGAGTGCCTTCCACCCCTGCATAGACTTGTGTGGGCCCATCTCAACAACATAAGCCCTCACTACCACAGTACAACAGGGTAAATAACTGAAGTCTAACTTCAATTCTTTCAGCTGTGAAGTGGCAGGTTTGTGACATTTGACACTGCTCTACCCTTTAAGCAGGTGACTTACCTCTCTGAATCAGGGGCTGGAGGACTGGTGGCTCCACCAAAACCACCTAGCCACCTGATACAGGGGTCCAAGAATAAGTCGTGCCCCCCAGTCCTTACAGCCAACAGAGTAGAGTGCTCATAGTCTGGCTGCAAAACTCACCTACCTACTCGCTCTAGGGAACAGGGACAGATTTTCCTCTCAGACACTCAGGGGCAGTCATCAGCCCCCTGCCTTGCTCAGCAGGTGACCTCCTATTGCAGCCAGATACCTGTGCCTACACCGATCAACCATGCCTCTCTTAGACTGTAGGTGAGAGCCTGTACCATACACTTGGTGACTGACTGCCTGGACACCTGAGCTGAATGAATACAGGAAAATTTAATGGACTTCTGGCCACACATACTTAGTAACAGACCTAACTACCTGGTGACAGGATGTTATAGCTTCAAAGGTGCCAATAATCAAACTAGCACACACGAGCAGCCTATTTACGTATATCAAAACAAAACAAAACAAGAAGCTAGGACACACTAAACAAACATAAAATAAAATTATAATAACTTATTGATGACTCAGAGACAACAGTCAATATCAAACCACATAAAAAAGCAGACCATGATGGCTTCAGCAAGCTCCCAAAATAAAGAATCAATAAATTTTATGGAGGAAGAGAATTTCTTGGAATTACCAGAGGAAGAATACAGAAGATTAATATACAGAACTCTTCAAGAAATTAGGAAGGAAATTCTATAAAAAGGAAAGACTGACAAAGAACATACAGACCAAGCAGTAGTAGAACTTAAAAAAGGTTGTTCAAGAACATAATGACAAATTTAATAGGCTGCAAGAGTCCATAGAGAAACAGCAATAAAAAATCCAGAACATTAACAATAAAATTTCAGAATTAGACAACACAATAGAAAGTTATAGGAGCAGAATTGAGGCAATAGAAGTCAGAATTAGTGGCATTGAAGACAAAGCACTTGACATAAACTTATCTGAGGAAAAATCAGATGAAAAAATTTTAAAAAATGAAGAAACTCTAAGAGTTATGTGGGATTCTATCAACAGAAATAACCTACGAGTGATTGGAGTACCAGAACAGGAGGGAATAAAAGAAAATACAGAGAGAATTGTTGAATATTTGTTGACAGGAAACTTCCCACATATCATGAAAGATGAGAAGATATCTATCCAAGAGGCTCATCTAACACCACATAAGGTAGATCCCAAAAGAAGACATCAAGACATTATAATCAAACTTGCCAAAACCAAAGATAAAGAGAGAATTTTAAGAGCAGCTAGGGATAAACAAAAAGTCATCTACAAAGGAGAGTCAATAAGAATAATCTCGGACAACTCAGCGGAAACCATGTAAGCAAGAAGGCAATGGGATGACATATATAAAGCCTTGAAGGAAAAAAAAAAAACTGCTAGCCAAGAATTATATATCCAGCAAAACTGTCTCTCAAATATGATGGTGAAATTAGGGAATTTCCAGATAAACAGAACTTTAGGGAATTTGCAAAAACCAACACAAAATTACAAGAAATACTAAAGGGAGTCCTCTGGTTAGAAAATCAATAACATCAGATAACAATGCAAGACTAGAGCACAGGATGGAGCAAACAGAGATGGAATCAGATAGGGGAGTCACAAAAATACATCAAAGCTAAACATTGAAAATAGAGAAACAGAAATATCAACATGAAAAGATTGACAACATTAAAACAAAAAAGAGGGACTTAAAAAATGTAGACACAGATTTCTCATATGGAGAGGAAGTCAAGGTGATGTAAAAAAATAAAAGACTGGTATAAACTTAGAAAAGTAGGGGTAAATATTCAGTAACCAAAAAAAAAAAATTAACAATCATACAAGTCAAAATAAAAAACTAGAAAAATATAAAGATTAAGCAAACACAAAATCAACAACAATGAAAAAGATGAAAAGAAAATACATAAAGAAAAACGACTCAGCACAGAAAATTAAGTGGAATAAAGAAACTGAACAACACACAAAAAAAGACATCAAAATGACAGCACTAAATTCACACCTATCAATAATTACGCTGAATGTAAATGGACTAAATGCACCAATAAAGAGACAGAGGCAGATTGGATAAAAAATCACAGTCCGTCTATATGCTGCCTACAAGAGACACACCTTAGACTTAAAGACACAAACAAACTAAGACTCAAAGGATAGAAAAAATATATCAAGCAAACAACACTCAAAAAAGAGCAGTAGTGGCAATATTAATCTCTGACAAAATAGACTTTAATGTAAAACCCATCACAAAGGCTAAGGAAGGGCACTATATAATGATTAAAGGGTCAATACACCAGGAGGGCATAACTATAATAAATATTTACGCACCCAATGACAAGGCTCCGAAATACATGAAAGAATCTCTAAAAGCAATGAAAAGAGAGATACACAGTTCCACAATAGTAGTAGGAGACTTCAACACACCACTTTCAGTGAAAGACAGAACATCCAGAAAGAAGCTCAGCAAAGACACGAAAGAGCTAAATGCTACAATCAACAACTTGATCTCATAGACATATACAGAACACTCCACCCAAAGCGGCCAAGTATACTTTCTTTTCAAACCCACATGGAACATTCTCCAGAATAGACGACATATTAGGACATAAAGAAAGCCTTAACAAAATCCAAAGCATTGAAATATTACAAAGCATCTTTTCTGACCGTAAAGCCATAAAAGTAGAATCAACAACAGAAAAAGCAAGGAAAGAAAAAATATAACACATGGAAACTGAACAACACCTTCCTCAAAAACTATTGGGTTATAGAAGAAATTAAGGATGGAATAAAGAAATTCATAGAATCAGATAAGAAAGAAAACACATCCTACCAGAACCTTTGGGACACAGCAACAGCAGTGCTAAGAGGTCAGTTTATAGCAATAAATGCCCACATCCAAAAAGAAGAAAGAGTCATAATCAAAACATTAGCCCTACAACTGTAACAAGTGGGAAGAGAGCAACAAAAGTAGCCCTCAGGTGCCAGAAGAAAGGAAATTATATTAGAGCAGAATTAAATGAAATAGAGAATAGAAAAACAATTGAAAGAATTAACAAGACCAAAGGCAGGTTCTTTGAGAAGATCAACAAAATTAATAAACCATTGGCCAAACTGACAAAAGAAAAACAGGAGAGGAAGCATATGACCTGTATAAGAAACGAGATGGGTGATATCACAACAGACCCAACTGAGATTAAAAGAATCATAACAGAATACTATGAAAAATTGTACTCTAACAAATTTGATAACCTAGAGGAAATGGACAAATTTCTAG
This sequence comes from Trichechus manatus latirostris, assembly GCF_000243295.1. Classification (NCBI taxonomy): domain Eukaryota; kingdom Metazoa; phylum Chordata; class Mammalia; order Sirenia; family Trichechidae; genus Trichechus; species Trichechus manatus. Next base: position 4,515,959 of record NW_004443987.1, read on the forward strand.
AAACTCACTACCTACCTAAACTAACACAAACAGAAGTAGAACAACTAAATAAATCCATAACAAAAGAAGAGATTGAAAAGGTAATTAAAAAAAACTCCCAACAACAACAAAAAAAGGCCTGGCCTAGATGGCTTCACTGGAGAATTCTACCAAACTTTCAGAGAAGAGTTAACACCACTACTACTAAAGGTATTTCAGAGTGTATAAAATGAAGGAATACTCCCAAACTCATTCTATGAAGCCAGCATAACCCTGATACCAAAACCAGGTAAAGACACCACAAAAAAAGAAAACTACAGACAAATATCCCTGATGAACATTGATGCAAAAATCCTCAACAAAATTCTAGCCAAAAGAATTCAGCAACATATCAAAAACATAATTCACCATGATCAAGTTGGATTTATATCAGGTATGCAGGGATGTTTCAACATTAGAAAAACAATCAATGTCATGCATCACATAAATAAAAGACAAGAACCACATGATCTTATCAGTTGATGCAGAAAAGGCATTTGACAAAGTCCAACACCTATTCATGATAAAAACTCTCAACAAAATAGGAATAGAAGGGAAATTCTTCAATATAATTAAGGGCATTTATAGAAAGCTAACAGCCAACATCATCCTAAATGGAGAGACTTTGAAAGCATTCCCCTTGAGAACAGGAACCAGACAAGGATGCCCTTTATCACCACTCTTATTCAACACTGTGAAGGAGGTCCTAGCCAGAACAATCAGGCTAGAAAAAGAAATAAAGAGCATCCAAATTGGTAGGGAAAAAGTCAAACTATCTCTATATGCAGATGATATGATCTGATACACAGAAAACCCCAAAGAATCCAAAAGAAAACTACAGGAACTAATAGAAGATTTCAGCAAAGTTTCAGGATAGAAGATAAACATACAAAACTCAGTTGGATTCCTTTACACCAACAAAGAGATCCTTGAAGAGGAAATCATGAAATCAATACCATTTACAATAGCCCCAAGAAGATAAATTACTTAGGAATAAATCTAACCACAGACGTAAAAGATCTATACAATGAAAACTACAAGACACTACTGCAAGAAAACAAAAGAGACCTGCATAAGTGGAAAAACATACCTTGCTAATGGATAGATAGGCTCAACATAGTGAAAATGTCAATTCTACCCAAAGCAATTCACAGATACAATGCAATCTCGATCCAAATTCCACCAGCATTTTTTAATGAGATGGAGAAACAAATCACCAACTTTATATGGAAAGGGAAGAGTAAGTAAAACATTACTCAAGAAGAACAAGGTGAGAGTCCTCACACTACCTGATTTTAGAACCTATTGTACTGCCACGGTAGGCAAAACAGCCTGGTATTGGTATAACAACAGTTACATAGCCCAATGGAACAGAATTGAGAATCCAGACATAAATTCGTCCACCTATGAGCAGCTAATATTTGACAAAGGCCTGAAGTCAGTTAATTGGTGAAAAGAGAGTCTCTTTAACAAATGGTGCTGGCATAACTGGATATCCATCTGCAAAAAACTGAAACGAGACCCATACCTCACACCATGCACAAAAAATAACTCAAAATGGATCAAAGACTTAAATATAAAATCGAAAACGGTAAGAATCATGGAAGAAAAAACAGAGACAACGTTGGGAGCCCTAATACATGGCATAAACACAATACGAACCGTAAGTAACAATGCACAAGCACCAGAAGAGAGACTAGATAAATGGGAGCTCCTAAAAATGAACTTACGTTCATCAAAATACTTCACCAAAAGAGTCAAAAGACAACCTACAGACTGGGAAAAAAATTTTGGCTATGACAAATCCAATCAGCATCTAATCTCTAAAATCTACAAGATACTGCAAATCCTCAACAACAGAAAGACAAATAACCCAATTAAAAAATGAGCAAAAGATATGAACAGGCACTTCGCCAAAGAAGATATTCAGATGGCTAACAGACACATAAAGAAATGCTCACGATCATTAGCCATTAGAGAAATGCAGATCAAACTACAATGAGATATCATCTCACCCCAACAAGGCTAGCAATAATCTGAAAAACACAAAATAATAAATGCCGGAGAGGTTGTGGAGAGACTGGAACACTTACACACTGTTGGTGGGAATGTAAAATGGTATAACCACTTTGGAAATCGTTTCGGCGCTTCCTTAAAAAGCTGGAAATACAAGTACCATACGATCCAGCTCTCCTGCTCCTTGGAATATATCCTAGAGAAATAAGAACTGTTACACGAATAGATATATGCACACCCATGATCATTGCAGCACTGTTCACAATAGCAAAAAGAAGGAAACAACCTAGGTGCCCATCAACAGACGAATGGATAAACAAATCATGGTATATCGACACAATGGAATTCTACACAACGATAAAGAACAACGATGAAGCTGTGAAACATCTTATAACATGGAGGAAGCTGGAAGTCATTATGCTGAGTGAACTTAGTCAGTCACAGGAGGACAAATGTTGTATAAGACCACTATTATAAGAACTCAAGAAGAGGTTTAAACACAGAAGAAAACATTCTTTGGTGGTTACAAAGGTGGGGAGGGAGGGTTAGGTTTATTTACTAACTAGATAGTAGATAAGAATTATCTTAGGTGAAGGGAAGGACAGCACATACTACAGGGGAAGTCAGCACAACTGGACTAAACCAAAGTTAAGACGTTTCCTGAATACAATCAAACACTTTGCAGGACAGAGTAGCAGGGGTAAGGGGTCTGGGGACCATGCTTTCATGGGACATCTAGGTCAATTGGCATAACAAATCCTATTAAGAAAATGTTCTGCATCCTTTTTTGGTAAGTGGCATCTGGGGGTCTTAAAAGCTTGAAAGTGACCATATAAGATGCACCTGGAGTAAAGCAGAATGAAGAACACCAAAGACTCAAGGAAACTATTAGCCCAAGAGACTGAAAGGGCCACATAAACCAGAGACTTCATTAGTCTGAGACCAGAAGAACTAGATGGTGCCCGGCTGTCACCAATGACCTCTGTGACAGAGAACACAACAGAGAGTCCCTGATGGAGCAGGAGAAAGGTGGGGTGCACAGCTCAAATTCTAGTAAAAAGACCAGACTTAATGATCTAAGACTGGAGGAACCCGGAAAGCATGGCCCCGGATTCTGTCTCAGCCCAGAACTAAAACAATTTCCGAGGCCAACTCTTCAGACAAAGATTGGACTGGACTATGGGACATAAAATGGTACTCATGAAGAGAGTGCTTCTTAAGCTCAACTAGATACATGAGACTAAACGGGCAGCTTCTGTCCGGTGGTGAGATGAGAAGGCAGAGAGGGTTAGGAGCTGGTGGAATGGACACGGGGAGGCAGGGGAGGAAATGAGGAGTGTGCTGTCACAGTATGTGGAGAGTAATTAGGGTCTCTTAACAGTGTATGTATAAATTTTTATATCGGAAAAAATTAAAAAATTTTTTAAAAGATCAATCTGTTAATTAACCAACAATTTTCTGTTGTTCTGATGTTCCTCTTTTAGCAACATTCTCTTTCTTCTAGACTCTGCAATAAGGTCAATATAACCCTCCGTTTATCTCATTATATTCTCTTTCAGTGTCCCAATTCTAGACATGATTTCACTATAGAATGTAATAGAAGATCAGTTACACCACAGAGAATATTTATCAAAATACATTTGGCAAGAGCCAAATTTACAAGAACCACTATAGAAATATTGGCATAAAAAAGACTTTTCTCCTTAAATACATTCTGAAATATCTTCTGGTACTTCACACTATGGCAGTGTTTCTTTAGTTCTGAAAATAATTTTGTAAAATGAATATACTTTAAGAATGCAGTTACAAATATCATGGATTAATTTATTAGATACATATTTAGCCAGTAATGAATAACATCTTAATTTTGTCAAACATTAGAAATAAAATTTTGCAATTCAGCAAAGGTAAGAATATTTTTCCAAACAATAAGTTTTCTCTACCACATTTTCTCAAAGGCTGAATACATTATTAATTTTTAAATATCATTCCTTAATTCTAATAACTGAGATATATTATAAACTAGTGATCTTAATTGTTAGCAACAAAAATCAATTTTGTCTGAATACAACTATATTTCTTAAGAGATAATAAAAGTAAAAGTAGATTTATTATTTGCTCAGTATCTCTGGAAAGGCTTAAGAATCGGGCATGTATTCTGTGCAGTAAATAAACATGCCCTTAATCATACTGCAAAATTGGTTGAGTGAAGACATCACTGCTGATGCAAAAGGGGACAGAAAGCACAGCATGGACCACTGACTAATCTTAGGCACTAGATGTTGTTGTTAGAAGAACTCACTGTGTCTAAGCCTCTAGAGACTGGTTATTGCTGACATCTTGGCTTCTACCTCTACCAGAATGGTTTCCACACTGCCCCTCCTTTTCATCACTAGTTCCCTATTGAAAGGCTAAAGGATGGTCACTTGATTAGTGAAATTTAAGTTATGTGTCCATGTCCGAGCTTACACTGAGCTGGGAAAGCAAGTACCTGGACTTTTCAGTCTCTGTAAGTGGGAAGTTAGCTTTGTCTCCTATGGTGGAAGATTCCCCAAACAGAGGAAGAGAAATTCAGATCCTGAGTGACCAAAACACAGTGGCAATGACTCTTACAGTTCATTCTTTGGCTGTCTAACATCACCATACAATGTTCTTTCCATATCTTTTTTTGATCGAGCATTGCATACTTCTTTCTTTGTGCTAGGCAATGTTTTCTAAGTGTTTCACTCATTTAATCCTCATTATAAGTCTCTGATTGATCCCCATTTTATCCACTGGAAAACTGAGGCAAAGAAAGGTTAAATAACTTGTTCAAGATCCCAAAATCCCTACTGTGATGGTTAATTTTATGTGTCAACTTGGCTAGTCCATGGTGCCAAATTGTTTGGTCAAACACTTGTCTAGATGCTGTTATGTAGATTTACATGTGATTAAATCAGTCAACCTGAAGTAAAGCAGATTACTTTCCATAATGTGTCTTAGTCTGGGTTCTCCAGAGGAACAAAACCAGTGAAAGTGTACAGATATACATAGAGAGAAATTTACTTAAAGGAAATGGCTTACACAATTGTGAGGAAATGGCTCACGCAATTGTGGGGGCTGACAAGTCCCAAATCCATGGGTCGTATGACAGGCTGAAGACATCTACTGGCTCATGTGGTTGCAGGGGCTGACAAACCCCAAATCTGTAGGTCAAGTGACAGGCTTCAGGCCTCTGCTGGCTCACAGGATTGCAGGGGTTGGCAAATCCAAAATTTGAAGGTCAGGTGACAGGCTGGAGGCCCTTGCTGGCTAACATTCCAAGAACTAGAGGTCAGATGAGAAGATAGCAGGGTCGAAAAAGAGAACAAGCTTTGCGATAACAGCCATTTATATACTGGATGCAGACCACACCCCCAAGAAAACTCCCCTTCTAACTGACTGGCTGCTCACATCAGATGACAAATGGAAGATGATTACATAGTGTCTGTCAATCCACCGAGAATCATAGCCTAGCCAAGTTGACACATAACATTAACCATCACATTGTGGGTGGGCCTTATCCAGTTAATTGAAGGTCATAAGAACAAATAGGGAGTTTTCCCAGGGGAGGATTCCAAAAAGGGAGATTTGCCAGAATTTCCTCTTTCCCACACTGCCTGACCATGCATGGATTTTGGGACACAAACCTACAGGAATCTCTAGCCTGTCTCACAACCTACAGATTTTGCACTTTCCAGCCCCCATAATCACATGATCCAATTCCTCAAAATCTCTCTCTCTCTCTCTTTATATGTAGTTGTTGTTGTTAGGTGCCTGTCAAGTCAGTTCCAAATCATAGCAACACTGTACAACAGAACGAAAAATACTGCCCGGTCTTGCACCATCCTCACATTCATTGTTATGTTTGAGCACATTGTTGCAGCCACTGTGTCAATCCATCTCATCAAGGGCCTTCCTCTTTTTTGCTGACCATCTACTTTACCAAGCTTGATGTCCTTCTCCAGGGACTGGTCCCTCCTAATAACATGTCCAAAACACGTGAGATGAAGTCTCGCCATCCTTGCTTTCAAGGAACACTCTGGCTGTATTTCTTCCAAGACAAACCTGTTCATTCTTCTGGCAGTCCATGGTATATTCAATATTCTTCGCCAACACCATAATTCAAAGGCATCAATTCTTCTTCAGACTTCCTTATTCATTGTCCAGATTTCACATGCATATGAGGTGATTGAAAATATTGTGGCTTGGGTCAAGCACACCTTAGCCCTCAAAGTGACATCTTTGCTTTTTAACACTTTAAAGAGGTCTTTTGCAGCAGATATGCCCAATTCAATATGTCGTTTGATTTCCTGACTGTTGCTTCCATGGGCATTGATAGTGGATCCAAATAAAATGAAATCCTTGACAACATCAATCTTTTCTCCATTTATCATGATGTTGCTTATTGGACCAGTTGTGAGGGTTTTTGTTTTCTTTATGTTGAGGTGTAATCCATAATGGAGGCTGTAGTCTTTAATCTTCGTCAGTAAGTGCTTCAAGTTCTCCTCACTTTCAGCAAGCAAGGTTGTGTCATTTGCATGTCGCAGGTTGTTAATGTGTCTTCCACCAATCCTGATGCCACATTCTTCTTTATATAGTCCAGTTTCTCAGACTATTTGCTCGGCATACAGATTGAATAAGTACAGTGAAAGGATGCAACCCTGACACACACCTTTCTTGATTTTAAACCATGCAGTAGCCCCTTGCTCTGTTCGATCGACTGCCTCTTGATCTATGTACAGGTTCCTCATGAGCAGATTAAGTGTTCTGGAATTCTCATCCTTCTCAATATTAGACATAATTCGTTATGATCCACACAGTTGAATGCCATTGCATAGTCAATAAAACACAGGTAAACATATTTCTGGTATTCTCTGCTTTCAGCCAAGATCCATCTGACATTAGCAATGATATCTCCCGTTCCACCTTCCCTTCTGAATCCAGCTTTAGTTTCTGGCAGTTCGCTGTCAATGTACTGCTGCAACCGTTTTTTTATTATCTTTGGCAAAATTTTACTTGTGTGTGATATTAATGATATTGTTTGATAATTTCTGCATTCTTTTAGATCGCCTTTCTTTGGAATGGGCAAAGATATGGATCTCTTCCAGTTGGTTGGTCAGGTAGCTGTCTTTCAAATTTCTTGGCATAGATTAATGGGGACCTCCGTTGCTGCATTCATTTGTTGAAACATCTCAATTCCTGAAGCCTTGTTTTTCGCCAATGCCTTCAGTGCAGCTTGGACTTCTTCCTTGAATACCATTGGTTCTTGATCATACGATACCTCCTGAAGTGATTGACATCTAACAACTCTTTTTGGTACAGTGACTCTGTGTATTCCTTCCATCTGCTTTTGATGCTTCCTATGTCATTCAATATTTTACCCATAGAATCCTTCAGAATTGCAACTTGAGGCTTTAATTTTTTGTTCAGTTCTTTCAGTTTGGAAATGCCAAGCGTGTTTGTCCCTTTTGTTTTTCTAACTTCGGGTCTTTGCACATTTCCTTATAATATTTTACTTTGCCTTCTTTAGCTGCCCTTTGAAATCTTCTGTTCAGCTTTTTTACTTCAT
>NW_004443987.1:4523682-4525888 GCF_000243295.1 Trichechus manatus latirostris
TGTGAGGATTTTTGTTTTCTTTATGTTAAGGTATAATCCATACTGAAGGCTGTATATATATATATATATATATATGTGTATATATATATATATATGTATATGTATATATATATGTATATACATGTATATGTATATATACATGTATATGTATATATATATGTATATGTATATATACATGTATATGTATATATATATGTATATATATAACTGGTTCTGTTTCTCTAGAGACTACTAAGACACTTACATATTACAATATTCTTGTATAATATGATGCAACTCTTCCTTATACTGTCAACAATGCACTCACTATCTACAAAAGACAGCAACAAAATGTTCTTACCACTTACTTCATCCAGCACTAAATGCATGCTATCTGAGTAATGGCCATTGTTCTTCTTTTTGCATAGCAATCCTGTCTCAATATTCAAATGGTAAATTTAATGATAACCAAACCCGTTGCCATTGAGTTGATTCCAACTCATAGTGACCCTATAGGACAGAGTAGAGCTGTCCCATAATGTTTCCAAGGAGTGGTTGGTGTATTCAAATTGCTGAACTTATGTTTAGCAGCTGAGCTCTTAACCACTGCACCACCAGGCCTTCATGATAACTAAGACATCCCATAATTTCAATGACTATTAATACACTTGTAATATACTGGGGGAAGGAGAAGAAAATGAGTTAAAATATGCAAATACATGTAGAACCATAAAGAAAAAGCTATGGATCAATACTGTAGTCCTCTTTTCTGTATCTAATCACAAGGCCACAATTGATATTAACGATTTCCTTTCTCTATGTTCATTCAATGGGAATCAGTCAATTCATTGCCTTATGTCTTTTGCAAAAAAGAGAGTTCTTCGGTCAAGGGTAATATTGTGTGGGATCCTATGAGTGTGTACATGGCATTTAATATATGGATGGTGGTGTTAGCAGAAACATGATGGCAAGGGCGGCAAATAAAATATTTTATTCCAGCAAAAAAAAAAATGCAGCCTGCTCCATAACAAAGTCCAATGCAATCATCTGCCACTAGGTGATAGTCTGGTATATGGGGGCTTGGTCAGGTGTTGCTGCAGGCAAATTGGAACTTTGGAGAGAGGTTTCATAGTACTGAGCCCATACAGAAACTCCATTCCTATAACCATTGCCATAATTTTCATAAACCTATTGAGCAAAAACTAAGGAAATTGGGGAAGGAAGTTATTATAAGGAAGGCCATATTATCTGTCTGACTATTGAAAGCTTGTTCTTCTAAGGATGACTTTTGGTGAATGTTAACACGGGGCATAAACATCCTCACACTTGATGCCCATTTTGAGAGATTCATCATGAACTTCTTACTCAAACTTTCTTATCACCAATCCTCCAATCTTATTCTTTCAATGTCTCTGATCACCCAGCCAAACCATTAGCCACTGCTCATGAATAAGTAATGATCCACACCTCAGACCATATATCCTTCCAGGAAAAGTGGACAAGGAGATATACAGCCTGAATTTCAGCCAATTGGAAGAATTTCCCTTCACCGATGTCTTTCAGGGTAACCTCTAAGTGAGCCTGTAATACTGCAGTATTACCTTTTTACCTGATGTCAGTACGTTGTTTAGAGCCATCTATAAACCAGGCTCAACTTTTTTCTCCTTAGTTAGCTGATCATCAGGAAATCCCCAGGAAGTCAAAGGTGTCATTTGAAAGACGGATGGCAGTGCAGCAGAAATAGGCACATTGGGAGTGTGAGTCATCTGCTCATACAAATTATTTATGCCTTCAGTATCCATTCAAGTCCAATCTGTGTACAACACTTCCTTTGAATGATGGACTGCTGTTGTATGTCCAAGATTATGCCTTAGTAGATCAGATAAAACCTGGTTTGCATTGGCCAGCTCAGGTGATATAGGTATCTGATGTCCATGCTCACTTTTTCACTTTGTACCAGAGCCCAAATCATCAAGGAGGTGTTTCTCAAAGGAGAAAAGTAATTTGCCAAAGAAACTATAGCTTTGTTCCAAAGTCCTCTGGACGTGCATCGTGTTTCTCCTTGTTACAGGGAGCTTGTCCTAGACCCCATCGTACACCCTAACTTGTCATGGTTAGTTTTTGTACCCATGAATCTGCTGGATCATAAGACCCAAGTGGCAGAGAAGCTTTCCTTGCAGCCGTCATTTGCTCTGGGCCCTTTAAATATAAATATACATATATATAT
>NW_004443987.1:4526032-4542170 GCF_000243295.1 Trichechus manatus latirostris
CAAAAGCACAAGCAGCAAAAGACAAAATAGATCAATTGGGACTTCATCAAAATTAAAAATGTTTGCATTCAAAATAGCAAGTTAAAAGATTAGATAGGAACCTTAAGGGACAGTGGATTTATGTTAATGGGGGAGGAACAGCTCAGAAAAGGAAGGTGAGAATAGTTGCATCAATGGCACTAAATGGTACATGTAGAAACTGTTGAATTGGTGTATGTTTTACTGTATATATTCTCAACAGCAACAATAAAATAAATAAAATTTAAAACATACAAAAAAATTAAAAATGTTTGCTCATCAAAGAATGTCATCAATAAAGGGAAGAGACAACCTACAGATTGGGAGAAAATTTTGGGGATCCATATATCTGATAAGGGTTTAAATTCCGAAATATATAAAAGAACTCCTACAACTTAATAACAAAAAGCAAACAACCCAATCAAAAAATAGGCAAAGCACTTGAATAGACATTTCACCAAAAAAGAAATGCAATTGATAACAAGCACATGAAAAAATGTTCAACGTCATTAGTCGTTGTTGTCGTTGCCATGGAGTTGGCATCCAACTCATGTTGACCCCATACACAATGGAACAAAACACTGCCTGGTCTTTTGCAATCCCCATGATCTGTTGCTGATAGGACTGTTGTGACCCATAGGGTTTTCACTGGCTGATTTTCAGAAGTAGATAGCCATGCCTTTCTTCCTAGTCCATCTTAGTCTGGAAGTTCTGCTGAAACCTGTTCAGCATCATAGCAACATGCAAGCCCCCACCGACAGACAGGTGGTGGCTTTGCATAAGGTGCATTGGCTGGGAATGCAATCTGCGTCTCCTCCATGGAAGGTGAGAAGCACCAATTTCTACCACTGAACCACTAATGTCCCCCATTAGTCATTAGGGAAATGCAAATCAAAACCACAATGAGATACTGCTTCAAACCCATTAAGATGGCTATGATTTAAAAAAAGGGAAAATGACAGGTGTTGGTGAAGATGTGGAGAAATTGGAACCCTCAACCATTGCTGGTGGAATTGTAAAATAGCACAGCAACTGTGGAAAACAGTTTGAGGATTCCTCAAAAATTTAAACATAGAATTACCATATGATCCACCAATTCCATTCCTAGGTATATACCCAGAAGAATTGAAAGCAGGAACACAAACAGACACTTACACACCAATGTTCATTTCAGCACTATTCACAATAGCCAAAGATAGAACCAACATAAATGTCCATCAACAAATCAATGGATAAATAAAATGTGGTCCATACGTTCAATAGAAAACTCAGTCATAAAGAGAAATGAAGTCTAAAACATGCTATGATCTGGATGAACCTTGAAAATATTATACTGAGTGAAGTAAGTTAGTCACAAAAGGACAAATATAGCATGATCACACTTATATGAAATATCTAGAATAGGCAAGTGTATAGAGACAAGTCTATTAGCGGTTACCAGGGGTGATGAGAGGGAGGGAAAAAGGGGGACTCATTGCTTAGGGGACATTGAGCTTCTGTTAAGGGTGATGGAAAATTTGGAAACAACAGATAATAGTGATGGCTGAACAACAATATAAACATAAAGTCACTGAACTGTATATGTGAAGATTGTTGAAATGGTAAATGCTTTGTTACATATATATTTACTACGATAAAAACAAAACAAAAAACAATGGAGGAATGCTTCTACCATGAGACACAAGAATGGGTCATCCTCATCTCTTAATGCTATCTGGACCAGAAGACTGATTCCAGATCTCTTGAATTTTTCTGAAGATATATTGCTGCAACTAATCCTGGTGGTAATTTCTATATCATTTAGTTTTCTTAGATGTAAGTGGCAGAAACCAACTTTGGATAGTTATATACAAAAGTATTATATTAAAGCATATCAAGTAGCTCTCAGAATCTCCAAAAAGATCAGAGGATCTGGTATGAAGAATATGTAGCTAGAAAAAATTCCCCAAATTGTGTTACAGAACTGGTTGAGTGACAATCCCACTATTATCGCCACTACCACCGCCCCTGCCACTGGACAAAAACACAGCAATTTGTACAACCTGTACACTGGCTTATGCCACTAGACTCAGTTGTTACCAGGAGGTAACCACAGGCTCTGCTTGGCATGACTCGAATTGGCCAATAAATGAGAGATGGAGGTGGGAGAGCAGGAAAGGCATCTTTATTTCATTGCACAAGGAAAAGGAGTCTGTTGGAGCTGCTGCCGCCAAGACTGCTCCCTGAGGCCAAGGGGAAAAGTTACTTTTAAGGAGTTTGCAGGTAGGGAGTTCATACAAGTCATGTCAGCAACATTCTTAATCATACTACGAAGGTGCAGTGGGGTTTTCATATAACGTCCAAGCAAAGAAAGCAAGATTTTAATGCAACACTGTGGAGGAGGAAGCCAAGCAAAGAAAACAGGATTTTGATGCAAAGCTGTTTGAGGCTCTGTCTTACAGTGACATTGCTGCCTCTAGAAATTTAATTCCTTCAGGCCACACATATGTAGTAAGTGCCTACTATATATTTATCAGGCACTGTTCTAGGTGCTGAGGACATAGCAGTGAATAAAAGAGAGAAAATACGTGCTCGCGTGGAACTTCTGTTCCACTAAAGGAAGAGAGAAAATCAACAGATTAATAAAATATATAGTGTATTGGAAGCCGATAATTGTTAGAGAGAAAAAGAAAGCAGAAGAATAGACAAAGTTAGGGAGGAATTGCAGTGGAGTGACTTTGCTACTTGTTGTTAGTTGCAGTCGAGTTGGCTCCAACTCATGGCAACCCCACGTACAACAGAATAAAACATTGCCTGGTCCTGTGCCATCCTCACAATCATTAGTATGCTCGAGTCCATTGTTGTGGCCACTGTGTATTTTGAGTGCCTTCCAACGTAGGGGTCTCATCTTCCAGCACTATATCAAACAAAATTCTGTTGTGATCCATAGGGTATTCGTTGGGTAATTTTTGGAAGTGGATTGCCAAGACTTTCTTTTAGTCTGTCCTAGTCTGGAAACTCCATGAAAACCTGTTTACCATGGATGACCCTGCTGGTGTTTGAAATATCAGTGGCATAGCTCCCAGCACCATAGCAAAATGCAAGCCATCACAGTATGACAAACTGACATACAGGGTGAGGTGTGGACTTTTCTGCAAGTCCAGCCTAAACCTGATGTCTCCATCCTGAAAACAAGCTTTTGCTATTTTCTTGAGTTTTTGTCTTGTTAATATGCCTAATTCTTAGGTCCCTACTGGCACCCTCTTTTTCTTGTCAATAATGCCCATCCCTGAACTCTAGCTCGGTAGCTGGAACCCTGTTACAGGGTGGCAAAGATTCTGAAATGCTGCCCGTCTACTATCTTTGATCTTCTACTATCACTTGCATCTCTCTCTTTCTCTCTCTCGACTACTGATTCTTTCTCTGGGCAGGCTTATTGCTGTATTCCATAGCTACAGCTCTGCCTGGTGGTCTGGCAGAAACTGAAACTGGCTTAGTCACTTTAGGGTTTAGGCATTTCCCAATCTGTTCAATACCACTCCAGTTACCTGAGCCATGCTTGGCAATGCCCTGAAAAATGACACTGAAATAACTGTGAGGTACTAATGAAATATATTAATTATCCCACTTCGAGGGACAGAGCAGAAAGGGTGGGGGTCTGGAGACCATGGTTTCAGGGGACTTCCAGGTCAATTGGCATAACAAAGTTTATTAAGAAAATGTTCTGCATCCTACTTTGGTGAGTGGCGTCTGGGTCTTAAAAGCTAGTGAGAGGCCATCTAAAATACATCAATTGGTCCCAATCCACCTGGAGCAAAGGAGAATGAAGAACACCAAAGATACAAGGAAAATATTAGCCCAAGAGATAGAAAGGGCCGCATAAACCAGAGACTCCTCCATCAACCTGAGACCAGAAGAACTAGATGATGCCTGGCTACCACCAATGACCGTCCTGACCGGGAACACAACAGAGAGTCCCTGATGGAGCAGGAGAAAAGTGGGGTGCAGAACTCAAATTCTAGTAAAAAGATCAGACTGAATGGTCTGACTGAGACTGGAGGAACCCCGGAAGACATGGCCCCAAGACTCTCTGTCAACCCAGAACTAAAACCATTCCCGAGGTCAACTCTTCAGACAAAGATTAGACTGGGCTATGGGACATAAAATGATACTTGTGAAGAATGTGCTTCTTAGCTCAAGTAGATACATGAGAGTAAATGGGCAGCTCCTGTCCGGTGGCAAGATGAAAAGGCAGAGAGGGTCAGGAGCTGGTTGAATGGATTTGGGAAATCCAAGGTGGAAAGGAGGAGTGTGCTGTCACAGTATAGGGAGAGTAACCAGGTCACATAACGATGTGTGTATAAATTTTTGTATGAGAAACTAACTTGAAGTGTAAACTTTCACTTAAAGAACAATTAAAAAAAGATGTTAAAAAAAAAGTTAACTGGTATTCATATGCAGAAATATAATTAGGAAGGGAATTCTCATTTTCTCTAGTACCTGTTTGGAGCCCCGGTGGCGCAGTGGTTAAGAGCTCATCTGTTAACCAAAAGGTTGGTAGTTCAAATCTACCAGCAGCTTCTTGGAAACCCTACGGGGCAGTTCTACTCTGTCCTATAGGGTCACTATGAGTTGGAATCAACTCAATGGCAATGGGTTTTGGTTTGGTTCTAGTACCTGTTGACATCACGATTGAATTGTATGAGGGCTTTTTTCCCGCCATAATTTTGAAAATAAAAAAACACAGAGCTACCAAAAAAAAAAAAAAAAAAAGTGAACACTATACTTCTTGAGCATGACCATCAGTCATAAAGAAAAATTCTGGTTTCTATCCTTTGTACTGTTGAAGTCACAGAGTGGTGTAATTCCATTTGCTTGTAAATAATTTGGATTATTTTACTTTTTACTACTTTCAAAACAGGAAAGTCTTCCCTTTTCTTCAAACTGAGGTATTCTTTTCCTGTTCAGCAACACTGCTTTCATTTAACAATTAAAGTGTGAATGAACTGAGACTATGAACAATTGAGCAAAGTTGTTGCTATGCTCAAGATATTTTAAAAGTTTTATAGACAGCAATAAAGGTCTTCACAATGAAAAAAGTATGCAAATGTGATGAGCTCTCTTAAAAAGAGAGCTGAAAGACAGCATATCAACACACAAAGATCTTGCCTGTAGCAACTCATTTACATTGTTAATTATAAAGCTCACTCTGGAAACTGAGCCATAATATCAATGAGATCAATGAATTTAGTGGGCTGTTAAATACTCAGCAAATAGCTCTTTACCTTAAATATAATCTTTGAGATTAATCTGAACAGTTTACCAAAATGTACAGGTAAGTGTGCAGTGTATTCCAGGGGGAAACAATAGAAAATAAAAGAAATTTTATCTTTTTGGACTATTTTTAAATCCAAAAATAATTGAAAAACATTATTCTCACTGACTAAAATGCAACAACAATTTATATCTCAAAACATAAATCTTCAGATTCTTTGGGGTAAAAATGACCAAGGATCTACAATGACAAGTTTCATATTTCTATAGGAAAGAGGAGAAAGGTAATATTGCCAATCTCTGGCCTTCTTCAGTTACCTAAGAGTCAAACTTTCTCAAAGAAAATTACTAGTACCATTCCCTACCCCTGCCCTCTTAAAAACTTTCATTGCTGATACCAGGGCCAATATACGCAGCAGAATCCTATTACTCTGTTCAAAGTGTTTGTGATTGTATGTGCATTCTCAATGCAGCATTCCCTCATGTACTCTCTAGTAAATAAATATTTCTTGAGCACCTATTCGATACCACACACTTCACTAAACACTAAACATCATGGTCCTCGCCCTCGTGGAGTTTATAGTCTAACAGGGAAGACAGACATATAACAAGTGATTGCAATACAGTGGAATAAATATCAGGGTGCTATGGTGTCAGAAAAATAAAAATCCAGATTTAGGTAAAAAAAAAAAAAGTTGCCATTGAGTCAATTCCAACTCATAGCAACACAATAGGACATAGTAGAACTGCCCCATAGGGTTTCCAAGGAGCGACTGGTGGATTCGAACTGCCGACTTTTTGGTTAGCAGCCACAGCCCCTAACCACTAAAGAGAGAGTTTATTAGAAAGGATTATTGCAAGGAGGGAGCGACTATTGCAATAGGGAGAGGGGGACAATTACAATAGGAAAAATGCTCTCAGGTTGAGTCCTAAGAGTGTCTCAATGGTCAGGCAGAAAGGGCTTTTCCTTTGAGGAGAAGAGTGAACAAGGCTAGAGATAACCGGGTGTGGGGGAGTGGGATGGAGGTGGTAGGTGGAGGTGGTATGATGGGACAGTAGATCAGAGACTGTTTTACCCTGAGTTCAGCCTATTTTCAGGAAGGACTGTTAAGGAGGGGCTATATGTTGGCTCAGGCTGAGAGTCGGTCAAAATTCAGGGGTCTGGGAGAGAAAAACTAAAGTTTGATTGAGTTAGGTTAATGACTTTTTTTTTCCAGTTGATCAGTGGGGACAAACAGTTCAACTGATCATTTCTGAGACAAAGAATGGGAATTTAGAGAGTCTGTGGCTTGTCATGTAGTGTCTAAGTGATGCAAATGGTTAACACTCTTGGCTGCTAACTGAAAGGTTGGAGGTTCGAGTCCACACAGATGCACTTCAGAAGAAAGGCCTGGCGATTTACTTCTGAAAAAGCAGCCACTGAAAACCTTATGGAGAACAGTTTTACTCTGATACACATACGGTTACCATGAATCAGAATCCACTCAACAGCAACTGGTGTCTTGTTACAGGTAAACAAGGGAGGAGGGGCATCAATGGTTCTTATCTAAGTCATATGGGAAAAGGTGGGTGTTTACAATAAGCTGTTTTCCAAAATACAATAAGCTATGCATAGGCATTCTTAATAGCTGTTTTCCCAGAGTACAGAGCTCAGGTAAAATTCAACATTGTCGATGGTAATACATTGTGAAGCACCTATCTTTGTTCAGGAGTTAGGAAAAGCCACCAAGTCCAGTAATATATAAGTTGCTTGCTGAATAATGGGTTGGAACAAGCCAGATAAATGGTGCTTGGGCAGAAAATATTAGCCTGTGATGATACATATCAATGTCTGTATGAGGAAACGTCAAGTTTAGTCTTTTTTAACAAAAGAGTAAGTGAGAGAAACAAGTAATATGACTAGAGTGGTAGGCAGGGACAGATCACAGACAGCTTTGGAAGCCATGTCCTAGAGTTTTAATTCTCTACCAAGGCAATGGCAAACTCCTGAAAGTTTTATAAAAGAGAGAATGACAAGATCCGATCTGCATTATGAAAAATCACTCAGGCCTAAGGGAGGAAAGGGGATTTAAGGGATTTTCTGCCTTGGCCATTTGTGAGTTTAGTGGGGCTCTTCACTGAGATAAGGAACCTGAAATATGAGAGAAAGAAAGAAAGAGAAGAAAACAAAAAAAGAGTGGGGAGGGAGGAGGTGATGTTACATTCATTTTGAAGGTACTGAATTTGAGGTGACTGTGAGACATTCGAGGTCTCTGGGTTGCACAAATGATTTTCACTCAACTACTAATAGAAAGATTGGTGGTTCAAACCCACCCAGTGGTGCCATGGAAGAAAGGCCTGGCTATCAAACCAAACCTAATGCATTGCCACCAAGTTGATTCTGATTCATGATGACCCTACAT
This sequence comes from Trichechus manatus latirostris, assembly GCF_000243295.1. Classification (NCBI taxonomy): domain Eukaryota; kingdom Metazoa; phylum Chordata; class Mammalia; order Sirenia; family Trichechidae; genus Trichechus; species Trichechus manatus. The sequence goes on from NW_004443987.1 coordinate 4,533,706, forward strand.
GTTACAGAGTAAAATTTCTCCATAGGGTTTTCTTGGTTGTAATCTTTACAGAAGCACATCATCAGACTTTTCTTCTGAGGCACCACTGGGTGGGTTCAGACTTCCAGTCTTTAGGTTAGTAGTCAAGTGCAAACAGTTTGCACCACTCAGGAACCTTTCCATAAGATTACAGCCATTGAAAATCCTATGTAGCACAGTTCTACTTTGAAACACATGGGTCGCCATGAGTAATAATGAGCTTGATGGCAGTGGATTTGTTTTGGGTTTGATGAGACATTCAGAGCTGGATGTGATTCTAAAGCCTGGGAGAAAGATTTGTATCAGGTCATCAACAGCATATACATGATAATCGAAGCCATGGAGTAAATGTACTCTTCAGTTTTATCAAAGTATACCACATTAGTTCTCTCTAGCCCCAATCTTCTCTGTATTACTCCACTCTAATTTAAACTTATTTCTTTATTTCTCTGTTTGTTCTTCCTTCTTTGAAATATACGGACACTAAAGTATAAGCTATAAAAATAAACTCTGCATCAATGAAAAACTAAACCAATATTTGCTACTCCTCTCAGGCCATACAGCCTCATTTAACACATTTAGGTAGCTGCTAACTGCTCTCTTCATAATGAAATTGAGTAGGTATAAAATTCTGTTTGAAACTTATTTACCATACAATATCTAACACAGGGGTTGGCAACATCTTTAGATCTAAGTTTAACAGGGTAGGTGGAAGAACTAAGAAGGTCCTAAGGGCTTTACTAGGTACTACAGGGAAAATAGGAGTTTCTGGGTACTGCTAACAGAAAGAATAGCATTTGAGTCCACCCAGAGATGCCTCAGAAGAAAGGACTGGCTACCTACTTCTGAAAATTCAGCCATTGAAAACCCTATGTAGCACAGTTCTACTTTGACATAAATGAGGTCACCATGAGTTAGAATTGACTCCATGACAACTGGTACTGGTACATTGGAAGTAAAGGGATGTAGGAGAGCCAGAAAGACTAGGAGAGATGAAGAAAGAAGTAGGAACTTAGGAGAAATGATAAATAAAAAATAAAGAAGGAACAAAAAGCAGAAATCATTAAAACACCCAAATAAATATTGGATAATGACTTTGCTATGGTAGACCAACTTGACAATAGTGTCACTGCTTGTTCCAGATTTCACCATCCTGTGACTAAAAGTAAGGTCAAGTTTAATTTTAAGAACCAAATTATGGAAGTTCCAATCAGTTTGCTGATATATACATCCCTTCTCAAAAACTTCCCTACTTATTTTAGGAGGTTCCATGTGTTCCCGAGTCCCTGGGTGGCACAAACAGTTAAGTGCAGGACTACTACCTGAAAGGATGACTTTTCAAACCCACCCAGAGGCTTCTCAGAAGACGGGCCTGGCAATCTGCTTCTGAATGATCACAGCTGTTAAAAACTCCGTGGAATAGTTTTACTCTGCACACATGGGGTCACCATGAGTTGGCATAGTCTCCACAGCAACGAACACACCAACATGTTTCCACAAATCAATCTTTCAGCTCTGATTCTTCCTTTTCTCTTATAGCCACTGTTGACAACCTGTGCCCATTAATCCACTTGATAAAACCAAGACCCACGCTACAACTGCCCATCATGAGCATTCCTATATACATGCAAAGGCAGCTGATTCCATATACTTCCAATACTTCCAATGAGCCACACAAAAACTGCAAGGGCTGAGAGTACTTTATTCTCAAATCTCTGCCACAGTTTAAAGCTATTCTTTTGTGCCAAAATCTTACATAGCCTTTCTTAAACATGTCTGTCCTTTTCTAGTTCTTTCTCTTCTAACCATTGAAGTATTCATTTAATCTACTATGTGCCCAGCACTGTGCTACATGCTAGGGATTCAATAGTCTAAAATACAGCCATGGTTCTTGGCTTTTATGAATCTTATATTCTAGTGTCAGCAAGTGACATGCATACTCTGTTTAAAATGAAAGTAAAGAGATTCATTGAGAGCAAAGGCAGCTCAAGCTGGGGACACTTTGGATCTCACAAACTAAAAACCAGCACTCTGAAAAGCTGCAGTCACATGGGCATAATTACAGGGTAAATCAGGAACGTAGCTTGCAATATTCTGATTGGTAGGTGAGCAATCAGTAAAGCGGAGGGCTGAATATCTTGAAGCAGGGCATTGGTTGGGATTGGTTAAGAGTATATGTGGGGTTCAGCCTGAGATCAGAAGAACTAGATGGTGCCCGGCTACCACCAATGAACATCCTGACAGGGAACACAACAGAGGGTCCCTAATGGAACAGTAGAACGATGGGATGCAGAACTCAAATTCTAGTAAGAAGACCAGACTTAATGGTCTGACTGAGACCGGAGGTGCCCCAAAAAGCATGGCCCCTGGATTCTCTATCACCCTAGAACTAAAATAATTTCCAAGGCCAACTCTTCAGACAGAGATTGGACTGGACTGTGGGATATAAAGTGATACTCGAGAAGAATGTGCCTCTTAGTCAAGTAGATACAAGAGACTGAAGGGGCAGCTTCTGTCCAGAGGTGAGATGGGAAGGCAGAGAGAGTTAGGAGCTGGTTGAATGTTCATGGGGAATCAGGGACAGAGGGGAGGAGTGTGCTGTCGCAGAATGGGGTGAGCGATTGGGGTCTCATAACAATGTATGTAAAAAAAATTTGTATGGAAGACTAACTTGAAATGTAAACTTCATTTAATTACAATAATTTTAAGAAAAGAGTATATGTGGGTTAAGGGAATTGGGTATATTCATATAATTGTGGAAGAGGGTCACAGATGATTGATAGGGGGCCATTATCTGCTGGTTCTGCCCAGCCAAGGGCCCAAAACCATGTGCACATGAATGGGAAGAAGTTAGTCTGCTCCTCATTCCACTCATTCGGAGACCCAAGGCAAGATTACATTCTCAGAATGCAGATGCAAAAGTCACAAAATGGAGTTGGGCCTACACCTGAGCCGGCCACCCTAGACATACCACGCACCTCAGTTTGGGAATCCTTGCATGCTAGTGATGATGATAACCCAAATTTATGCTAGGTACCTTATAGGCATTATCTTTTTTAGTTCTTACTACTACTCTGCCAGGTAAGGGCTATTATTATCTTCCATTTTACATTCCTAGACACTCTCTCAAAGTGATTAAGTTACTTGCCTAAGGCAGAACCAGGACTTAAACCCTGGCCCTTCTGATGATATAACCATGTTCTTTGCTTCTAATAGCCTCCCTCAGAACTAGTCCGCTGGGCTGGACAGTTTATAAATGCCATATTCACCACACTCCTCATCCACCTCACTCTTCAATCAGCCCCTTTGTACCCATTCAAAGCCCTTCTCTTAGGCCTGCTCCCCACCCCACAAGGTGCTTAGATATATATCAATATGTATAAATATAAGACAGGGTAGAGGAAATTGACAGAAAGAAGGTATTCTGTGCCCTGCTAAAGAAATAAACCCAACCAATTGCCACTGAGTGGATTCTGACTCATGGCAATCCCATGTGTGTCAGAGTAGAACTTTGCTCCACATTGTTTTCAATGGCTGATTTTTCAGAAGTAGATCACCAGGCTTTTCTTCCAAGGTGTCTCTGGGTGGACTCAAACTACCAACCTTTCAGTTAGCAGCCAAGCATTTAACTGTTTTAAAGCTCAGTAGGCCAACAAATGTTCTTATACCAATTGGAGAAACAAACTTACTGATGATAATCATGTATTTCACTTTAAGAATGGTGCCTGGAAAATTTTCATATCTTCTAACTAAATAATGATGATCAATTTGGCCTAAACAGGACTCTTGCCCACTGGAAATCTCTTTGGTTATAAACAAGATCTAAGTGAAAGCATGACAGCAGTAGGAAGGTGAAGGATTAGGGACTTTGTCTGAATTTGGGATGTCCCTAGCAATAGGACTTCTCAGCAAGTCACCACACAAGTATTTGCTGTAAGTTGAGTGTCCTTTACATTCAAAGGAACCACTGGGCTCCACTCACTATGTTGTGGCCTTTGCATTATTTCTCCAATTGTGAGGATTGGTGTGTGTTGAGTCATTCCTTTTTCACCTTGGCTCCCGTATGAAAGTCAACATACTTCTGAGGGACAAATGACAGGTAGCACACTCTAGCTGTGCCCCCTTTCTGTACCAGACAGTGGAGCAATGAACTCTCTCCTACTGAGCAAACCTGAACCTGTTTTTCCCAAATCAGTGTTATAGCCAGAGCTGCATTTTCTATTACAATTTTCAACCTAGCATGTAGAGTAAGACTTTTTTTTTTTTAATCTTAGATGTTCTAATGTACTTCGATTATAAATTCTTCCATCAAATGCTAATCTGCTTGGAGACAGGGTCTAGGGCTTCTGCTTTTGTTGTTGTTCTTCAAATATTGCTTGGATAGTCTGCCCATACAGTGTGGATGAAAGCTCTCTCTGCACAGTGTAATACCAGCCAGGTGAAGCAAGAAAAACCTGCAATTAACTGATTGTTTAGACTCCACTTGATGATAGAGGGCTAATTGATACTTCACAAAAATGACTGAATCACTGTCTAATACCGAAGCCATTAGTCACATGTGGCTTTTTAAATTTAAATTAAATTAGGTTAAATAAAATTAAAAATTTAGTTCTTCCATTTCACTAGCTACAATTCAAGTACTCGATGGCCACATGTGGCTAGATGCTCCTGGATTAGACGGGGCGGATCTAGACCATTTCCATCATCACAAAAAGTTCTATTGGACAACTTTGGTTTAGATGATGAAGCTATCATCACGTTATTACAATAATTCAATTCAGTACAAATTTACCAAGCACCTACTCTGGGAAAATGCTGGTTCCTACTCTCAAGGAGGTAACATTCCCCTGAGACAGATATGTGTACAGCCACAAAACCATAGGACAGGGCAGAGGTGCCAAGTGTTCTAATTATGGGAGCAAAGAGAAAAAGATTAATTCTGACTCAGGAGATTTGGGAAAGGCTTATTGCTGCCGGTGACATCTAAGCTGGTTTTTCAAAAAGGTAAAATAAAAATAGTAAGAAATTGGCCAGGGGCTGGAGGGAGAGGTGGAGGAGGAGTAGGTGAGGAGTAGAAGAACAATCTCAGGGGAATGTGAGCAAAGGGTGCTGAGATGGAATGCTTTGGATCTACATGGGGAGTTGTGAGTGTTGTAGTTGTTGCTGGAAGGTACTTGCAGAGCTCACCTTTCAAAGTCTAATTCTTTTAATTCCTTTATAAAGCTCTGTAGCTCAGGTTATTTTAATATTCATAATGAAAATGCCTTTATGACTTTCCCTGTGATTTGAAGATTATTTGAAGATAATGTTGCAAGCCAACTATTGCTGTCAGGCTAATATTTCTTTTTTTTTAAATATATAAACCAGAGATTCAATTTACTAATTTATAATATTATAACTATGAACTGTCCAAGTATTTGTGTCCTCTGAGTAGCACACTCTATCCCTGTAGGCAAATTTATAAGGTAAGCCAAATTATAAGCACAAGATTGCTTGGAGATCCTGGAATCAAGCAAGAGGAGTCAGTTGGATGTTTCTAATAGCTAGTGTCATCCAGCTATGACAGCCTAATGCATTCTGTTGCCACTGTTAGAATTTACCTGGATGATTCTTTCATAAATACAATGTGTATCATGCCATTCCTATACTCAGAATCTGGAACAGCTTTCTTTTGCCTAAGTTAATAAATGCAAACTCTTCTACTAGGTATTTAAGGTCCTACTTAATCAAATGACATCTTAGACTTAGCTGGATTTACCTCCCTTTAGGGTATATAACATTTTGACTTGGTTGTTTTGATGCAGCCATTTTTATATGACCATTTTAACACAGTCATTTTGATGCTAAGACCTTTTGATGACGCTGCCTTGACAAGATTATTTTAACCCAGGAATATTTGACAGATTCTAAAACATGAACCATTAAACTGTCAACTTTTTTTAAAAAAAATATGGAATGTAGCATCTATGACCCCCTAACCTATTCCCAACTCCCCGCCTTATCCACCTAAGGATAACCTATTGCCACCGCCTTCCTCATCCATCTAAGCATAACCCATTGCTCTGGAGTCGATTCCAACTTGTAGAGACCCTGTAGGACAGAGTAGAACTGCCCCATAGGGTGAAGAAGACTACCACATCTTTTTCCCACAGAGCTGCTGATGGGATTGAACCGCCGACATTTTGGTTAGCACCCGAGCACTTAACCACTGCACCACCAGGGCTCCTCCACCTACGCATACTCTATATCCGCTATGTCTTGTTGTAGGTGCCCATTAATGTTAGCTAGTCACTAAGTTTTTCTGTACTGTTGCTAAAACTCCCCATCATTTCATAGTGAAGTCACTTCTTTTTAACTTGGATTTTTATTATAAATAGCTTCTTAAGGTATTTTTCTCTGCCTGCTCTGTTTAGGTGTCTTGCAGTCATTCATAATCCCTATGTATGCAGTCCAATAAATAATCCATCAAACAGTAGTCTGATTTCGAGAATAAAATATCTGTTTGCCAACTGCTCTGGAAACCACTAGTGGTATACAAGTCTTTTTCTAGTAACATTAATTTTTAAAATATGGCAATGCTTATATTGCTCCTGGCATGAAATAAGACTCAGGACATTTAAGAAAATGACATCACCACAGTGGTATTTCACTCTAAAGCCACTATCTTCCTTTAATTCATTCTGATGAGGTTTTTTGTTAAATGGGAGCAAGTGGTCCTCATTAAGATCATCAATGACTTGTTACTGGCTAAATCCAATGCAGTCTTTTTGGTGCAATCTTGCTTGTCTTCCTTTGTCCTTATATAGTGCTTGAAACTTTCTTGTAACTCTCCTGCCCTGAGTTTCATGTCATCATATTCTACTAGTTTTTTCCAAACCAAACCAATTGAGTAGATTCCGACTCATGGCAATCTCATGTGCTTCAGAGTAGAACTGCCCTCCATAGAGTTTTCAATGGCTGTCATCTTTTTTGAAGTAGATCGCCAGGGCTTTCTTGTGAGGTGCTTCCAGGTGGATTTGAACTGCCAACATTATTGTTAATAGCTGAGTGATTAACCATTTCTACCACCCAGGGACCCCACCTCTATGATTTTTCTTTCTTTGTCATCTTTACTGTGTTCTATTTTCAGCACGCTCTTTTTAAGAGAGTGACCTAAGATTTCTCTCCTGTATGTCCCAAAGGCACCTCAAACTCCTCATGCTGAAAACTAAACTCATGATCTTCATTCCACCTCCATAAACCTTATCTTCCTTCAATATTCTTTAACCCAGAAAATCCCATCACTGTTCATCCAATTTTACAAGTCAGAAAAGTGGGAGCCATCCTTGACTCTTCTTTTTTAAACTTTTTAGGTAATCCACAATCAAATCCTGCTAATTATACTTTCTAAATATTCATTTATCTTTATTTTCACCATTATGTACTATCATACTTCAGTCCACCATCATCTCTCACCTGCAATAGCCTCCTAACTAGTCTCTTAATCTAGTCTTGCCCTCTTCCAGTCCATTCTTTAAATTGTTGTCAAACAGGTATTTTTCAAATAAATCTGATCATGTCACTTCCCTATTTAAGACCCTTCAATGATTTGACCATCTTCATTGCTCTTAGGATAAAGTCCAATATCCTTAAGATAGCTAGAAAAGCCTTCTGTGATCTGGGTTTTGTCTTACTCTCCAGTTTTATCTCAGGATGTTCTTTCCTTTGCTTTCAGCGTGTTTCCTGAATATGAGGATTTACCATTTTTAGCAGTTCTGGAAAATTCTCAACCATTATCTTTTTTTTTTATTGTTGTAGTTAAATGAAGTTTACATTTCAAGTTAGTCTCCCATACAAAATTTTATACATACATTGTTATGTGACCCTAATTGGTCACCCCATTCTGTGACAGCACACTCCTCCTTTCCGCACCTGATTCCCCATGTCCACTAAACCAGCTCCTAACCCTCTCTGCCTTCCCATCTCACCTCTGGACAGAAGCTGTCCCTTTGGTCTCTTGTATCTACTTGACTAAGAGGCACACTCTTCACGAGTATTACTTTATGTCCCACAGTCCAGTCCAATCCCTGTCTGAAGAGTTGGCCTCGGAAATTGTTTTAGTTCTGGGCTGATAGAGTCCAGGGGCCATGCTTTCTGGAGATCCTCCAGTCTCAGTCAGACTATAAAGTCTGGTCTTCTTACTAGAATTTGAGTTCTGCATTTCACCTTTCTCCTGCTGCATCAGGGACTCTCTGTTGTGTTTGCTATCAGGACCCTCATTGGTGGTAGCCAGGCACCATCTAGTTCTTCTGGTCTCAGGCTGATGAAGTCTCTGGTTTATGTGGCCCTTTCTGACTCTTGGGCTAATACTTTCCTGGTGTCTTTGGTGTTCTTCGTTCTCCTTTACTCCAGGTTGTTGGGACCAATTGATGCATCTTAGATGGCCGCTTGCAAGCTTTTAAGACCCC
>NW_004443987.1:4542270-4550245 GCF_000243295.1 Trichechus manatus latirostris
GTTTTGGATTTTGTTAAGGCTTGCTTTATGGCCTAATATGTGGTCTATTCTGGAGAATGTTTCATGTGGGTTGGAAAAGAAAATATACTTGGCTGCTGTTAGGTGCAGTGTTTGGTATACGTCCATGAGATCAATTTGGTTTATTGTAGCATTTAGCTCTTCTTTGTCTTTGTTGAGCTTCTTTCTGGATGTTCTGTCCTTCACCGAAAGTGGCGCGCTGAAGGCTGCTAGCACTATTGTGGAGCTGTCTATCTCTCTTTTCAATGCTGTTAGAGTTTGTTTTATATATTTTGTCGCACCGTCGTTTGGTGCATAAATATTTATTATAGTTATGTCCTCCTGGTGTATTTACCCTGTAATCATTATATAGTGCCCTTCCTTATCCTTTGTAGTGGCTTTTACTTTAAATTCTATTTTGTCAGGGATTAATATTGCCACTCCTGCTCTTTTTTGAGTGTTCTTTGCTTGATATATATTTTTTTTCCGTCCTTTTAGTTTTAGCCTGTTTGTGTATTTAAGACTAAGCTGCATCTCTTGTAGGCAGCATATAGACGGATCATGCTTTTTTATCTAATCTGCCACTCTGTCTCTTTGTTTGTGCATTAATTCTGTTTACTTTCAGCTTAATTATTGATAAGTATGAGTTTAGTGCTGTCATCGAGATGTCTCTTTTTTTTGTTTGTTGTTCACAGCTTCTTTCTTCCCCTTAATTTTCTGTGCTGAGTCATTTTTCTTATGTATTTTTCTTTTTATCTTTTTCATTGTTGTAGATTTTGTGTTTGCTGGGTCTTTATATTTTTCTAGTTTTTTATTTGGATTTGTAGGATTGTTAGATTCTTTTGTGGTTACCTTAATATTTACTCCTATTTTTCTAAGTTTATACCAGTCTTTTATTTCTTTATATCGCCTTGACTTCCTCTCCATATGAAAAATCTATGTCTACATTTTTTAAGTCCCTCTTTTTTGTTTTAATGTTGTCATCTTTTACATATTGACATCTGTTTCCCTATTTTCAGGGTTTTAGCTTTGATTTACTTTTGTGACTTCCTTATCTGGGTTGATACCTGGTTGCTCTGTCCCGTGTTCTGCTCTTGGTTTGTTATCTGATGTTACTGATTTCCTAACTGGAGGACTCCCTTTAGTATATCTTGTAATTTTGGTTTGGTTTTTGCAAATTCCCTCAACTTCTGTTTATCTGGAAATGCCCTAATTTCACCATCATATTTGAGAGACAGTTTTGCTGGATATATAATTCTTGGCTGGCATTTGATTTCCTTCAAGGCCTTATATATGCTGTCCCATTGCCTTCTTGACTGCATGGTTTCTGATGAATAGTCCAAGCTTAGTCTTATTGACTCTCCTTTGTGAATGACTTTTCTTTTATCCCTAGCTGCTCTTAAAATTCTCTCTTTATCTTTGTTTTTGGTAAGTTTTATTATAATGTCTTGGTGACTTTCTTTTGGGATCTACCTTATGTGGGGTTCGAGGAACAGCTTGGATCGCTATCTTCTCCTCTTTCATGATATCAGGGAAATTTCCTGTCAACAAATATTCAACAATTTTCTCTGTGTTTTCTGTTATCCCCCCTGTTCTGGTACTCCAATCACTCGTAAGTTATTTCTCTTGATAGAGTCCCACATAAGTCTTAGAGTTTCTTCATTCTTTTTAATTCTTTTATCTGATTTTTCCTCAAATAAGTTGGCATCAAGTGCTTTACCTTCAATGTCACTAATTCTAAGTTCTACTGCCTCAATTCTGTGCCTATGACTTTCTACCGAGTTCTCTAATACCGAAATTTTATTGTTAATCTTCTGGATTTCTGATGGTTGTCTCTCTATGGATTCTTGCAGGCTATTAAATTTGTCTTTGTGTTCTTGAATAACTTTTTTAAGTTCCGCTACTACTTTGTCTGTGTGTTCTTTTGCATTTCCTGCCTTTCGGAAAATTTCCTTTATAATTTCTATAAGTGTTCTGTATATTAATCTTTTGTATTCTGCCCCTGGTAATTCCAAGAAGTCTTCCTCCAGAGAATTTATTGATTCTTTATTTTGGGAGCTTGCTGAAGCCATCATGGACTGCCTCTTTATGTGATTTGATATTGAGTGTTGTCTCCGAGACACCAATAAGTTATTGTAATTTTATTTTATACTTGTTTAGTGAGTCCTAACTTATTGTTTTGTTTTGTTTTGATATGCCCCAATAGGCTGCTCGTGTGCGCTAGTGTGATTATTGGCATCTTTGAACCTGTAACGTCCTGTCACCAGGTAGTTAGTTCTGTAACTAAGTATGTGCACACAGGAGTCTGTTAAATGTTCCTGTATGGATTCAGCTCAGGTGTTCAGTCAATTGGTCACCAAGTGTGTGGTGTAGGCTCTCACCTACAGTCTTAGAGAGGCATGGGTGATTGGTGTAGGCATCAGAATCTGGCTGCAGTAGGGGTCATGCGCTGAGCCAGGCAGGGGGCTGAAAGCTTCCCTTGAGAGTCTGAAAGGAAAGCGTGTCCCTATTCCCTAGGATGAGTAGGTAGGTGAGTTTTGCAGCCAGACTATGAGCTCCCCACTCTATTGGGTGTAAAGACTTGAGGGCAGCACTTATTCTTGGATTCCTGTAGCAGGTGACTAGGTGGCGTAGGTGAAGCCACCAGTCCTCAAGCCCCTGGTGCAGATCAGTAAAGGTGCCTGCTTAAGGGGCAGGGCTATGTTGAGGTTCACAAATCTGCCACTTCACAGCTGAAATAGTTGAAGTTATACTTCAGATGTTTACCCTGTTGTACTGTGGCTGTGAGAGCTAACGTTGTTAAGATGGGTCCCCACAATCTATACAGGGGTGTAAGGCACTCAAAGTCTGTGGACCCCTTATGCCTGTGCCTAGCAAAGGAGCTGTGCTGACCCTGAGTTCCTGGCTTAGGGGAGCCGGTAGCTTATTTGTTCCCTATCCAAGGCCAGGAGAATGGATCAGGGCACCTTTTGGGATCTACTTCTGGCCAGGGGACTCAGACTTCCGAAAGCCGGACTGGTGCAGCGTGGGGAAGGAGGAGGTAAAAGGGAGAGAGGTTTTTCCCAAATCGGCTTTTTTTTCTTTTTTAAATCCCCAAGAAAGGCCACATGCATGTACATATCTTTAGCCACTTGGGGGTTGGTTTTTACTGGTTCAGAGTGTCGAAGTCGAATCTCTGCTGATAGATCTCTCTCGATATGGAAATTGCCTCCAGAGCGTGTGCGCGCAGCTGTTTGCCTGCTTCACTGCGTACCTCGGAGCCAGTCTTGGCTGAAGAGCTGGAGCCAAGTCCATTCTGGCACTTCTTGCTTCTTCAGAACCGTCTCCCTCTCCCCCTGCTACTCAGTCTGATTCCTCAACTTTGCCTTGCTCGGGGATCCTAGATATTCATATACAATCAAATCACTTATTTTTCCAGGTCTTTGTTGTAAGAGGGATATAGGAAGCCCTCTGACTACTCCGCCATCTTGGCCCTGCCCCATTATCATTTTGTATACTGCGTATCCTCATGTCCATTATTCTTTCCCACTGAAATTTCTATCAAACATATGTTGAGCATTATCAATCAGTCTTTAACCTCTCCTGTTATTGATCTCTGCCTCTTTAGGCTGTGTTCCAGATTATTTCCTCAGGGTCTGCTCTTTGTTATTTCTGTTAACTTTTGCTCATGATATATATATTTATTGGTGTGCTTTGTAATTTTGGATAGTAAGTTAGTGTTTGGTAGGGTTTTTATTGTGACAATAGTGTGTGAAACCTGGAAAGAAAGTATGTCCTGGAGACATTTTCTATTTGTATTTGCTTCTGACACGATCTTCAGAAATGTCACTAGAATGAGATCACTTTTTATGTTAATTTATTGGCTTTGGTGTTCTTAGAATATGCTGGTAGTATAAAATAGTATAAAACTCATGTGAGGGAAGGTCTGTGGTTATGAATTTTCAGGAAGGAAAACATGTCTTACAATCTAGAACCCAGGACAATATAGACAAACTTCCTTTTTTCCCCCCCAGTCTCTCCCTACCTGGTGGAGGGTGTAGACTATAGAGGATCTTGGCTTTTTATGAGTGCCTCAGTTTTACATTTCTACTTCTCACTGACTCAAAACCTAGCCTTCTGTCCCTGTGTGGACATTAAACTACAAGTTCCACTTATGGAGAACGGCAAATGTTCTCAGATCAACTGAAGTGTACATGTATTCATTAATTTATTCAACAAATATGTATTAAATGCCCACTATGAGTCAGAATCAACTCAACAGCAATAGGACGCCAGGCACTATTATAGGTTTTAGAGATGCAACAGTGAAGAAAACAAAGTCCCTGACTTTATGGAATTTATATTTACCACTCTTCTTTTGAGGTTTCTAGTTTATTGAAACCTGTTAAAAAATTTTAAAAAAATAAAAATTAGGTGATAGAACAGCTATATGACTATTCAATGTCAGATAGCAGAATTGTATATAAGACCTATCCAAGGATTACTTAATTATTTAGGCGAAGGTACTTTGTTTGCATAGTATTTGCTATTGATTAGGGTCTAGAATCCGTGAAGTACATGTTACCTTTTTTATTTTTGTAGTAGTTGGGCAAATGATTCCTAGGTGGTAGGAAAGATAACCTCAAAGATTATGGTTTTATTGCCTAATAGGTAATTAACCAACTCTGTGTCTAATTGAACAAACTTTTCAGTTTGCATTTCTTAGTGGATTATATAACCCCTAGTCCCCTAATGAGACTTCCTGGGTGGCGCAAATGGTTAAGTGACCCGGTTGCTAACCAAAAAGTTGATGGTTCTAGTTCACCCAGAGGCACCTGGGAAGAAAGACCTGGCAATCTACTTCTAAAACATCAGCCATTGGAATACTATGGAGCACTACCCTGACACACATGAGATCACCATGGATCAGAATCAACTTGACAGCAACTGGTTTGGTTTTTTGGTTTATTCCCCTAATTCTCCTTTGATCCAGCTTTACTATCCTGCTTGTTCTCTTGTTAATGATTTAAATAAATTTTTAACACATACTCACTTTAAATTTGTATGAGAATCATGTTTATAAGTTTTTTTATAAATCATGTTTTGACAGGTCCCCAACAATTTCCTTCACTGCAAGTTCCAATATGCACATAAAAGGATGTTTGTTATATTTTAGCCAAAATTTATAGATGTCTTAAAGTAGGAGGTTTTTCTGTTCTTCTAATCCCCCATATCTCGAGAAAGGGAACTCACCTCCTCTTAGTACTTTCAGCACACTGGCTTTCTTTCAGTTCTATTAAGTTCTACATTCCTTCTCGGACTTTGCAGAAACTTATTCTTTTCCTGGAATTTTCCTCCTAACATCCATTTGCTTGGTTAACATCTTCTCATCTCAAATCTCAAGTCAAATGTTATTTCCTCAGAAATTTTTCCTTGACCACCTTCTGCCCCTAAAATTTATTTCAGGTCCCTCTGCTATAGGATTTCTTGAACAATGTGTACACTTTCCTCATAGGCACTTACCATACTTGTAATTCATTAATTAGGTAATGTCTTAGGCTAGGTTCTCTAGAGGAGCAAAGCCAGTGAAGCATATATACATAAATATATATAAACCAAAAAACCAAACCCATTGCCGTTGAGTCGACTCTGACGCATAGTGACTCTACAGGACAGAGTAGAACTGCTCCATAGGGTTCCCAAGGAGGAGCTAGTGAACTGCTGGCCTTTTGGTCAGCAGCCAATCTCTTAATCACTGTGCCACCAGGGCTCCAAATATATAGAGAGAGATAGAGAGATTTTATCTCAAGGAAATGGCCCACACAGTTGTGGAGACTGGCAAGCCCCAAATCTGTGTGGGTCAGGCATTAAGCTGAAGGCTTCTCCTGACTTACATGGTTGCAGGGGCTGATGAACCCAAAATTGTCAGGTCAGGTGGAAGGCTGCTGGCTCACTTCCCAAGACTGGAAGTCAGAGGATGATGAGTCAGATGCAGGATCCAGAGCACATGAGCTTTGCCAGAACATCTGTATATATTGGATGCAGGCCACACTTCAAGGAAATTCCCTTTTCAACTGATTGGCTGCTCACATCAGATCACAAAATGGAGGATGATAACATCATTACATGATTACCAAATCACTGAGAATCATGGTGTGGGCAAGTTGACACACAACTTTAATCATCACAAGTAATTTGTTGTTTAACATTTGTTTCCCCACAAGATTGTAATATGGCTTCAGATTAATGGGAGTAGAGACTCTGTCTGTTTTGTCACTATTTTATACTCAGGTCCTATCACAATCTTTAGTACATCTCTGTTAGGAATGTGTTTAATTAATTAATAAATCTTTATCTTACCTCTCCCTGAGTGAAATGCCCAGGACTTCAACTAACATCTATGTGGATAATTCACAAAATTATATACATAGGTGTGGAAATTGACAAAAAACACTCAAATGAGAGCAAAGAGAGGCTTTTATTCAGAGCTTGCTATAATTAAATAATTAATTTTTGATTTATGAAATAGGGCGTCAGCTACCAGCATTTGTGTTTGGCAGAGACCCAAAGACTGGCAGGAGAGTGGGAAAGCTTTATAGTGGAAAAAAAGAAGGCTTCAAGTGTGCCCTGACTGGAGGCCGTTGGCATGGGGAAGCTGGAGGCAGGCTAACTAGACATGGGGCATCCTCTGTGATTGCTTAGGGGAGCATATATGGCTTTCTCTGGTTGGTCCTAAGTTGGAAGTAGGGACAAAAATTAAGGAAGCTGTCAATTATTAATCAAGTCCTGGCCATTTTGAGCCTGTTGTTACAGGGATAGTGGTTTGACTTCCTGGGCTGGGTGCTGCAGACAGTAGGTCAGAGTTCTATTTTAATATGGTCTAGTCATTGTCTGTTTGTTCATTCCGTTTCTCATAAGTTTTGCCTCTCTCCTGATTTCCAGGCCTGTATTTCCAGTTGTGTCTTAAAGACCCATAACTAGATATAGTATAATACTTCAAACTCAATTGCTTCAAGTCTTAACTCACTGTCTCTTCCTATAGATCTGCATTTATATCTCTATTGCACCTGTAGCACCACCATCTACACAGTCACCAAAATTGGGAGTTCAGGATCAACTTTTATGCCCACTTTTCTTTCACTAGCAATATAAAATTAGTCACTAAGTCTTGTCAATTCTATCTCTAAGAGTTTTGATAACTCTTGTCCCTTCTCTATTTCTAACACCACTCACTTAATTTTAATTCTTCATTATCTCTTACCTAACTGTTCCAACAGATCTGATCTCTCTCCCTATCTGTCATCTACATAATAATTCATTATTTTTTTCTAAAATAAAGATTCAATAATTCAATTGCCCAGCTGAAAAATCTTTAATGAAAAAAAAATTAAAAAACACTTTACCACCATTTGCTGTGGAGTCAATTTTGACTCATGACGACCCCATGTGAGTCAGAATAGAACTGCTCCATAGGGTGTTCAATGGCTGATTTTTCAGGAGTAGATTGTCAGGCAGAAAACTTATGAGACCTGGAAAAACAAGGCAGTCCTGTTGAGTTCCAGCTCTCACAGGTTCCACTGTATAAGCACTGGTGATACAGTCCCTGCTCTCGTGAGGCTTATGTTTCTAGTGGAGGAGGCAAAAGATAGATTTGTGGTATTAGTGTTAAGTAGTGATAAGTCAAATGAAGAAACAATAAAGCATGGTGTCTTAGTCATCTAGTGCTGCTACAACAGAAATACCACAAGTGGATGGCTTTAACAAAGAGAAATTTATTTCTTCACAGTAAAGTAGGCTAAAAGTCCAAATTCAGGGAGTCAGCTCCAGGGAAAGGCTTTCTCCCTCTGTCGGCCTTCTCGTCAATATTCCCCTGGACTAGGAACTTCTCTGCAGAGGGACCCCAGGTCCAAAGGACATGCTCTGCTCCTGGCACTGCTTTCTTGGTGGTATGAGGTCCCCCTGTCTCTCTGCTCACTTCTCTCTTTTATATCTCAAGAGA
>NW_004443987.1:4550345-4551358 GCF_000243295.1 Trichechus manatus latirostris
TCTTCATGTTTCTGTTAGCCACCTGAATATCTTCTTCAGTGAAGTGCCTGTTCATATCCTTTGCCCATTTTTTAATTGGGGTATTTATCTTTTTGTTATGGAGGTTTTGCAGTATCTTGTAGATTTTAGAGATTAGATGCTGATCGGATTTGTCATAGCCAAAATTTTTTTCCCAGTCTGTAGGTTGTCTTTTGAATCTTTGGGTGAAGTCTTTTGATAAGCAGCATAAGTGTTTGATTTTTAGGAGCTCTTGTTTATCTAGTCTCTCTCCTGGTGCTTGTGCATTGTGCTTTATGGTTCATATTGTGTTTATGTGATGTATTAGGGCTCCTAGTGTTGTCCCTGTTTTTTCTCCCGTGATCTTTATCATTTTTGATTTTATATTTAAGTCTTTGATCCATTTTGAGTTAGTTTTTGTACATGGTGTGAGGTATGAGTCTTGTTTCAGTTTTTTGCAGATGGATATCCAGTTATGCCAGTACCATTTGTTAAAGAGACTGTCTTTTCGCCAGTTAATGGACTTTGGGCCTTTATCAAATATTAGCTCCTCATAGGTGGATGAGCTTATATTTGGATTCTCAACTCTGTTCCGTTGGTCTATATATCTGTTGTTGTACCAGTACCAGGCTGTTTTGACTACCGTGGCAGTATAATATGTCCTAAAATCAGGTAGCCTAAGGCTTCCCACTTTGTTCTTCTTCTTGAATAATGCTTTTTTATTCGGGGCCTCTTCCCTTTCCATATGAAGTTGGTGATTTGTTTCTCCATCTCATTAAAAAGTGCTGGTGGAATTTGGATCAAGATTGCATTGTATCTGTAGATTGCTTTGGGTAGAATTGACATTTTCAGTATGTTGAGTCTACCTATCCATGAGCAAGGTATGTTTTTCCACTTATGCAGGTCTCTTTTGTTTTCTTGCAGTAGTGTCTTGTAGTTTTCTCTGTATAGATCTTTTACATCTCTGGTTAGATTTATTCCTAACTATTTTATCTTCTTGAGGGCTATTGTAAATG
>NW_004443987.1:4554055-4562720 GCF_000243295.1 Trichechus manatus latirostris
GGATTCAAACTGCCGACCTTTTGATTAACAGCTGAGCTCTTAACCATTGCACCACCAGGGCTCCAAAAGAAGTAATTGGGTGCCGCTCTAAGGAGGCGGCTTCATGCAGTGAGGAATGAGTCATGTGACTATCTGAGGGAAGGGAGGACTGGGCAGAGGGAACAGCAATGCAGGAAGGGTACTTGTATCGCCTTTACATACGCCTACTCACTGGAAGAGCAATTCTGCTTAGCTCTCTGCCTTGTGGGGCCCCTGACAGGAGGAAGCCTGCACTTTAGGGGTTTGAATAAGGTCCAATGTTTAGGTCCAAATTAGGGTTAGTGTTAGGACCCCATTTGGTCCAGAATCTTAAGTGCTGCATTGGTTGTAAAGCTGCATGGTGGAGAAGCTTCAGTTGGTGACCTCACCACTTTGAGCCTCAGTTTCCCCATCTCTACACAGGGGTCATTAATACTACTTGAGGCCCATCTTCTGAGGCACCTCTGGGTGGACTGGACCTCCAAATTTTCAGTTAGCAGCTGTGCAGGTTAACCATGTGTGCTACCCAGGGTCCCCCAAAACACTTTAATGCCCCCAATATCTATAGAATAAAATTCAAACTTCTTAACACAAAAAGCTCTTTAGAGTCTGATGAGATGTATTTTTCTATTTTCATCTCATTGGTCAACTCTACACTCTAGAAATCAGGCTATTTGTTTATTCTTGAACATATCACATGTTTTCATGCCTCCATGCCCTTGTTCATGTACCCTGTACCTGCAATGGCTTTCCTGTCCATTTTCTTCAGTTTGCAAGATCACACATATCTCCCAAGATCCGCTTCAAGGTCAGAGCATTTCTGTAAAGACTTTCCTATCTGTTGACTTTCCAGCTGTTGCCACTCATCCCAGTAAAATTAGTTCCTCTGTCCTCTCAGTTTTCTTACAGAACTTTTTTTCTATTGCATTTTGTACATAGGCTAGCAGAAAATGTAATACATATCTTAGGTGCATAGTCAGAAACAGCCAGGGGCTCAGGCATGTTTGGACATGTCTGATGAACTGATGAGACAGGCTCAACTGAAGTCTATTTGCTGAGGAGTCTTCTGAAAAATAACTCCAAATGTGTCTACTGCTGGGGTTCAAACATATCTGGGCATGTCAAGCAAGCTTAAGGATGGACCCCCCCCACCAAAAAAAAGTCTATTTGCAGGAGAGAATGAAGAGGCTTCACAAGATAATTTATCTGTAAAAAAGAAAGAGGCAGGCACAAATAACATAACCTACTAATATTGCAATAGTTTACGAAGGGAAATTTGGTTTTTGAATACAGCACGACTATTATTCAAATTTGTGTGAGGATAGCGGTCTAGCAAGAGCTGATAAATGTAGCAGCTAATAAAATGTATGTTATTAATGTTATCTTGATCTAATTTGCTCCCATAGGCTGGTAAATCCTGGGGAACTTAAATTTTCTATTAGTTACAGTTTATGATAGTTATTTGCACCCGTTGTTCCTCTTCCGTAACAGTAGTCATGTATAGATATTTATTTTCATCACTTGGCTTCAAGGATACCATTCTTTATTCTCCATCAAGTTATCTGGCTGTTTATTCTTAATTCCCTTTGTTGGGGTCTTCTCATTTTTAAGGCCTCTGCACATTGCAGTTTTCCAGGTCTAAATCCCAAGACCTGTCCTCTCTTCTCTCCTCTTTTCTCCTTTCTTCTCCTCTTCTCTTCTATTTACATTCTTGTGTTGGGTGATCTCATTCAGCCTTTAACTACCATTTCTACAAGGATAACTCTCCAAATGAAATCTCCAGCCTTGACCTCTACCCTGAATTCCAGACTCAATCCAGTTTCCTGCTCAACATCTCCGCTTGTCTAACAGGCAACTCAAACTTAGCATGTCCCAAACTAAACTTTTTTTTGTGTGTGTGCTTTAAGTAAAAGTTTACAGTTCAAGTCAGTTTCTCATACAAAAATTTATACACACATTGCTATGTGACCCTAGCTGCTCTCCCTATAATGTGATAGCACACTCCTCCTTTCCACCCTGGATTTCCCAAGTCCATTCAACCAACTCCTGTCTTTTTGCCTTCTCATCTTGCCTCTGGACAGGAGCTGCCTATTTAGTCTCATATATCTACTTAAGCTAAGAAGCAACCTCTTCACGAGTATCATTTTATGTCCCATAGTCCAGTCTAATCTTTGTCTAAAGAGCTGGCTTCGGGAATGGTTTCAGTTCTGGGATAATGGAGAGTCTGGAGGCCATGTCTTCCACGGTCCCTCCGGTCTCAGTCAGACAATTAAGTCTGGTCTTTTTACTAGAATTTTAGTTCTGCACCCCACTTTTCTCCTGCTCCATCAGGGACTCTGTGTTGCAGTCATTGGTGATAGCAGGGCACCATCTAGTTCTTCTGGTCTCAGGCTGATGGAATCTCTGGTTTCTGTGGCCTTTTCTGTCTCTTGGGTGAATATTTTCCTTGTGTCATTGGTGTTCTTCATTCTCCTTTGCTCCAGGTGGGTTGGGAACAATTGATGTATCTTAGATGGCTGCTTGCTAGCTTTTAAGATCCCAGATGCCACTCACCAAAGTGGGATGCAGAACATTTTCTTAATAAACTTTGTTATGTCAGTTGACCTAGATGTCCCCTGAAACCATAGTCCGCAGACCCCTGCCCCTGCTACTCTGTGCCTCAAAGCTTTTGATTGTATTCAGGAAACTTCTTAGCTTTTGGTGTAGCTCAGTTGTGCTGACATCCCCTGTAGTGTATGTTGTCCTTCCCTTCACCTAAGATAATTCTTATCTACTATCCAGTTAGTGAATACCCATCTCCCTCCCTCCCCACCAACAGACTGTTTTCTTCTGTGTTTAAACCTTTTCTTGAGTTTTTATAATAGTGATCTCACACAATATTTGTCATTTTGTGACCGACTAATTTCACTCAGCATAATGCCTTCCAGATTCCTCCATGTTATGAGATGTTTCACAGATTCATCGTTGCCATTCTGTGAATATACCATAATTTGTTTATCCATTCATCTGTTGATGGGCACCTAGGTTGTTTCTATCTTTTTGCTACTGTGAACACTGCTGCAATGAACATGAGTGTGCATATATCTATTCCTGTGACGGCTCTTATCTCTCTAGGATATATTCCAAGGAGTGAGATTGCTGGATCATATGGTACTTCTAATTCTAGCTTTCTAAGGAAGCGTTACATCGATTTCCACAGTGGTTGTACCATTTTACATTCCCACCAACAGTGTATAAATGTTCCAGTCTCTCCACAACCTTTCCAACATGTATTATTTGGTGTTTTTTTGGATTAATGCTAGCCTTGTTGGGGTGAGATGGTATCTCATTGTAGTTTTGATTTGCATTTCTTTAATGGGTAATGATTGTGGGCATTTCCTCATGTATCTATTAGCCGCCTGAATGTCTTCTTTGGTGAAGTGCCTGTTCATATCCTTTGCCCATATTTAATTGGGTTATTTGTCTTTTTGTTGTTGAGGTTTTGCAATATCTTGTAGATTTTAGAGATTAGACATTGACTGGATTTGTTGTAACCAAAATTTTTTCCCCATTCTGTAGTTTGTCTTTTGACACTTTTGGTAAGTCTTTTGATGAGCACAAGTGTTTGATTTTTAGGAGCTCCCACTTATCTAGTTTCTTTTCTGGTGTTTGTGTGTTGTTACTTACGGTTCGTAATCTTTTTAATGCCATGTATTAGGGCTCCTAGAATTGTCCCTATTTTTCCTTCCATGATCTTTATCATTTTAGATTTTATAGTTAGGTCTTTGATCCATTTTGAGTTAGTTTTTGAGCATGGTGTGTGGTATGGGTCTTGTTCCATTTTTTTGTAGATGGATATACAGTTATGCCAGCACCATTTGTTAAAGAGACTATCTTTTCCCCAATTAATGGACTTTGGGCCTTTGTCAAATATCAGTTGCTCATAGCTGGATGAATTTATGTCTGGATTCTCAATTTGGTTCCATTGGTCTATGTATCTGTTGTTTTACCAGTACCAGGCTGTTTTGACTACCGTGGCAGTATAATAGGTTCTAAAATCAGGTAGTGTGAGGCCTCCTACTTTGTTCTTCTTCTTCAGTAATGCTTTACTTATCCAGGGTTTCTTCCCTTTCCATGTGAAGTTGGTGATTTGTTTCTCCATCTCATTAAAAAATGCCATGGGAATTTGGATTGATATTGCATTGTATATGTAGATCGCTTTGGGTAGAATTGACATTTTCACAATGTTAATTCTTCCTATCCATGAGCAAGGTTTGTTTTTCCACTTATGCAGGTCTCTTTTGGTTTCTTGCAGTAGTGTCTTGTAGTTTTCATTGTATAGGACTTTTATATCTCTGGTTAGATTTATTCCTAAGTATTTTATCTTCTTGGGAGCTATTGTAAATGGTATTGATTTGGTGTTTTCCTCTTCAAGGTTCTCTTTGTTGGTGTAAAGGAATCCAACTGAGTTTTGTATGTTTAGCTTGTATCGTGATACATTGCTGAAATCTTCTATTAGTACCAGTAGTTTTCTTGTGGATTCTTTGGGGTTTTCTGTGTATAAGATCATAACATCTGCAAAAAGAGATACTTTGACTTCTTCATTACTAATCTGTATGCCTTTGATTTCTTCTTCTAGCCTAATTGCTCTTGCTAGGACCTCCAGCACAGTGTTGAATAAGAGGGGTGATAAAGGGCATCCTTGTCTGGTTCCCATTCTCAAGGGGAATTTTTTCAGGCTCTCTCCATTTAGGATGATGTTGGCTGTTGGCTTTGTATAACTGCCCTTTATTATGTTAGGAATTTACCTTGTATTCCTATTTTGTTGAGAGTTTTTACCATGAATGAGTATTGGACTTTGTCATATGCCTTTCCTGCATCAATTGATAAGATCATGTTGCTCTTGTCTTTTGTTTTATTTATGTGACGGATTACATTTATTGTTTTTCTAATGTTGAACCATGCCTGCGTACCTGCTATGAATCCCACTTGGTCGTGGTGAATTCTTTTTTTGATATGCTGTTGAACTCTATTGGCTAGAATTTTATTAAAGATTTTTGCATCTATGTTCATAAGGGATGTTGGTCTGTTATTTTCTTTTTTGTGGTGTCTTTGCCTGGTTTTGGTATCAGGGTTATGCTGGCTTCATAGAATGAGTTTGGGAGTTTTCTATCCTTCTCTATGCTCTGAAATACCTTTAGTAGTACTAGTGTCAACTCTTCTCTGAAAGTTTGGTAGAATTCTCCAGTGAAACCGTCCAGGCCAAGGCTTTTTTTGTTAGGAGTTTTTAAATTACCTTTTCAATCTCTTCTTTTGTTATAGGTTTATTTATTTGTTCTACCTCTGTTTGTGTTAGTTTAGGTAGGTAGTGTGTTTCCAGAAATGTGTCTATTTCCTCTAGGTTTTCAAATTTGTTAGAGTACAGTATTTCGTAGTATTCTGTTATGATTTTTTTAATTTCAGTTAGGTCTGTTGTGATATCACCCATCTCATTTCTTATTCGTTTCATTTGCTTCTCTCCTGTGTTTCTTTTGTCAGTTTGGCCAATGGTTTATCAATCTTGTTGATCTTTTCAAATAACCAGCCTTTTGTCTTGTAAACACTTTCAATTGTTTTTCTATTTTCTATTTCATTTAATTCTGCTCTAATTTTTATTATTTGTCTTCCGGTGCCTGAGGGCTTCTTTTGCTGTTGTCTTTCTACTTGTTCAAGTTGTGGGGTTAATGCCAAACTAAACTCTTGATTCTCAGCACCCCCAAAACACCTTGGCCCACAGACTGCTCAATGTTGGTTAATTTCAACTACTTTTTTCATGTTGTTTAGGAAAAAAATCTTTGCAACTCACATATTATATAGCAGTCAAACTTGCTGGACCTAAATTTAAAATACAGATTATACAGAATCCAGCCACTTTTTACCATATCCACTGCTACCACGCTGGCTGAAACTGACCATCAAGTAATATCTTTTTAACTACTGTATATTTCACAAATAACGTGCCCACGTAAATAATGCGCCCACACATAGAACAAGTGGCATAGCTCGCTTACAAAAATAGTGAAGGGGGATTGTGTAGTTTGCAAAAAAAAAAAAAAAATATATATATATATATAACACCCACATTATTTGTGTCAGATATAGTAGTCTCTCTGCTTCCACCCTTACCCTTGTCTCCCCAGCTGTCTATTCTCCACACTGCAGTGAAAGTGTACCTTTTACAATGTAAATTAGATCATGTCACTCTTCTACTACAAACACTTCACTGGTGTCCCATGTTACTCTGAATAAAATCCAATTTCTTGGCATGGTCTACAAGGCACACATGATCTGGTCCCTGGCTTCCTTTCTGATCTCATATCCAATATTCTCCTGCTCTCTTACTCAGCTCCAGCCATACTGGCTTACTGGTGTTCCTCAAATTTGGCAAGCATGTTGTCGCTTTAGGGACTTGTATGCATTCTTTTGCTTGCATTGCTCTTCTTCCAGACATTGCATATCTCACTCTCCATTTCATTCAAGTTTTGCTCAAATATTACCTTCTCAGAAATAGTGGCCCTGACCACCTTGGTTAAATAAGCCTCCCCACTTCCTTTCTCCCATCACTCTCAATTCCCTTATCTAGCTTTATTTTTCTTAACATATAAATAAATATTTATATGTATCTATAGTCTGCCTCCCCAATATAGAGTAAGCTTCAGAAGTAGCAGGGACTTTGTATTTTTAGTCAGTACATTTTCCCCAGCATCTAGAACAGTTCCTGGCACATAATAAAAGCAGAAGGAATAAATGCTAAATAAATTAGTGAAAGAATGATGCGAAACATAGTAATAGAATTGACAAATGGTTGTTCAGGGTCAAAAGCTTAAAGAGACTTCTGGGCAAAATGGCGCTAAAGACGGAAGCACCATGCTATCCCTCCACAGCAAAGATCCGAAAAACTAAGTCAAACAGAGACACACATAAATCCAGAAACCCTAAGCATCAAATGAAGAGATAAAGAACTCAGCCAAGCACCAAATGGCATAAGAAACTGACCAAGAACAGAGAGTGAGGAGAGATACATGCAGAGGTCCCCTATCAGCTACTGCAGCATGGATCCGACATCTTGGACTCCTATCAGAGAACGGGGAAGAGCAGGTACAAGAAAGCAGCTTTACGGAGTTTCCAGAAAGAACAACCAGTAACAAGCAATATATGCTTAACCGGCCCCACCTTTCTTCACCCCCGCTTGGCCTCCTCTGCTTCCTTTGTCCACAGTCTCTTGGCCAGGAAGCACCAGCTTCACCCTGGAGCCCCTTGGATTCCACCCATCTGCACTGGCCGGCTCCCTGAGTGCCATTTCTTGGCTGCTGGTGTTGCTTTTTTCTGCTTCTTCAGATTTCTTCCTTACCTCTCACCACCCCCCTTTTCTTTCAAATACCTGGGTGCGTGTGTTGTCTTTACTTCTTCCTAAAAGGCTGCAGGCTGCTGCTCGACTGAGGCACTGCTTCCCGGCCAGTGCCGCCAGGCTGGTGGGACCCACGGGGCTTTTTTTGTTTGTTTATTTGTTCTGTTTTGAGTTGTGTTTTGGTTTTTTTTTTTTTTTTTTTTTTTCTCGGCTTGGGAGCCATTTCTGGCCAAGCAGTGCTGCGTGGCTTGGGAGCTACTCTCTTACGCTGCACAAACGCACAGTGACCTCCCTGGGGACATTTCTTTTTTCTTGTTTTTTTTTTTCTGTTTCTTTTTCTTCACTCTATTGTTCCCTTTTTGTCTTTATTTCCAGTTTCTCATCTCTCTATACTTACCTTCTCATCCTGTTTGTTGAATACTTGGCACTGTGTGACAGCTCTACTCCTTCTAGCTAGGCTGTACTTCACACTGTGGGAGCAAATTCCCAGTCCTATGAGCCACACTGGTGAGATACTTGAGGGCTTTTTAAAAAAATATTTATTTATTCAATTTTTTCCTTTTACCTTTTTTCTACATTTCTCAGACTCTCATCTCTCTACTCCAACAGCAAACTCCCTTAGCACACTTTTTTGTTGTTTGTGTGTATGTTGTTGTCTCCTGTTCCTCTCTCCTTTATCTCTTCCCTCCCATACCCATCTTAGCTCGACACAATTTTCCCCCTCATTCCTACTACCTACAGCATGCACTGAACATCACAATCCCAAGCAGCAGAGACATGGCCTACTGGAACCTGCCCTGCACTGATACCCGGCCCACCCCGTCAGCCCTAGTATGTACCACAAACAACCCATCCCAGCTACTCCCCTTCAGCTGGACATGCCCTGCTGTACCATACCTGAGTGACTGACCCTGCCCACTGGAGAAGGCAGTGAAAATCATCATGCTCACAGACGAGCACACAACAAAGAACACACAGCCCACCTGCTCAGATGTAACCAAATAAAACAAAAAAGCAAGATAAAGCAAACAAATCTACAATCAATAAATGAGGAAAATAACTACTGAATGCCCCAAAGACAGCAGACAATATCAAAACATAAACAAAAAGAGGTCAGAATGGTTCAAGAAGGTATCCAAAATAAAACACCAGATGACTTTCCAGTAGAAGAAAAGGCACTAGAACTACCGGATAGGGAATTCAAGTCTCTAATACTCAGAATTATCCAAGAGTTGAAGCAAAAAGCAGACAAAGATGAGAAAAAAATAGACAAATTCATGG